>NC_081147.1:11798773-11918773 GCF_958295425.1 Solea solea | reverse complement strand
TCCACATTGAATACATCAAAAACAAAGAAGCAGAAAAGGACAGAAAATGCCGTGAGCTGGTGTAAATACTTTAGCATTGATTTGGACAGAGAGACACTCTTTGACAGAGGCTTTGTTTGTCCTGCAGCCAGCAGAGATTATAATGTACTTTTTTTGTTTTGCAGTCTGAGTGCATCTGAAGTTCTCTTGCAGAATTGTGTTGTGAGTCATTAGTTGCTTCAGAAAATATTAACATCCTCCCGAACAAACGAAAGAATGAAGACTCCATTTTATGTTGTCGGCTAAGAGCATCTGCACCTATTGTAAAAACGCGCTGCTGTCTCAGCTCCGTGTCATCCGTGCATTAGTCCATAACTCATTTGTATCTGACTGCATCTGTTCTCGTAGATGCTTTTGCTCTCTGTTGCATTTAATTTCCCCCCCCCCCCCACATACCCCACCCTCCCTCCATGTTTCCTTTCAGTCTCTCTCCCGGTCTCTCTCTCCTTCTGTCTTCTCTTCCCCATCATTATCATCTCCATCTCACTCGCTATCTCCCTCTCTCCATCTGTCCCCTTCTTATGAAATAAAGTATGAATCCATTATTCATTCATTCAAACATATCTATCATCACTGCATGCTGCACTGTGCCCCTTATCTGCAGAGCCTTTTTCTCATTGTGTTTCAGTTATTCAAGACTCATATGGTCTCTTCTGAAAACAGCACAACACTGGGGAGTGTTACACTGACATGAGTGGATCGTGTGGCAGTAAAAATCCCTTTAGGGGGTTCTCCCTGTCATAACAATAGCAGTGCTGGCTTAAAATAACAGTAGTTTGTGTGGAAGGTTTATATAAAGCAATAAAACATGGGAACTTGCCAATGCACAGTACATAAATACTGAATAATTTGTGTGATAAAGAGCGGGTGATGCTATGAGGGAGGTCATGTTATCGGCGTTGTCATTTATATCTTTTTCATAGCCTGTGCGCGGCTATATTGTTCGAATTTGATCTCTAGCACCGGGAGAGTAAAACAAACACGACTAATAGAGGCCTCTCATTCCAGTTAGAAGCCTGTGACAGAAAAAAAAAAAAGAAAAAAATCCACACACAGCCCGAGAGGCTGATCTCAGTGGAGCATGTCCTCCGTGTTTCCAAGGGAATTCTTGGCTGCAGGTCAGCAGTTGACAGACAGAACATTTTCCATGTGAAAAAACAATCTGGAAACACTCTCCAAACTCTAAAAGCTGAACATCTGGCGTGCAGCAAAGGGCCCCATCCACTGACCACTGCCTCATTTCCCCCGACATGAACCACCAGCGCTGCCTTTGCTGTGTATTTAAACCACTTGCCAGAAAACCTTCTTCAATCGTAACTTGTCACGTGCGCGCTAACACGAGCAGACGCAGGGTCTCGGCTGCAATAACATAATAACATGTGTCCCTCTGTATCTGTGTAGTATGTTGGAGGACGACCTGAAGATCAGCAGCGATGAGGAAGAAGCCGAACAACAGGTGAGCTCCGTCTGCACACCGTCCACTTTCACTGTGTACATCACTCATATACTGTATTGTATGCACATCATTTCTCAGCCAAGCTTCTCCTCTACTCTGTCCCTCAATCATTCACCTGTTCACATATTTGACATTAATTTCACACCTGTGATTCCTTCGTGTCCAGAAATCCATTTAACGTATGTCTCTGCGGGCTTCCATTCGCCACTCATCCCTCTTCTCATTTACCATTCCATCAGTTGATCCAAGCAGCCAATCACTCTCAATCAGTTTTTTTTTTTTATATGGCCACCATCTGCATTAAATGCTTAACCCTTCCAGACCCACGTGTTTTTCCACGCTGCCATCTATCTCCATTTGAGTCTCTTATTACCCTGAAAAATGAATGTAGTGTTTCGTTTTATACGTTTTCTTTTGCTGCAGCAGCGTCAGTGGCTGTGATCTGACCGAACCTAAACTATAACAGTGATATGTCTGAGGTGAAGATGCAAACATTTAAATGTCAGTAGTTTACAAACGTATCATAAACCTTAAGTAACATAACACCAACACCAATTATCTGCAGCCTTTTTCCTCCTGGTAAACAAACTGGGCAACACTTAACTTGTTGTAAGGAAGCAGTACAACCTGATATGTACAGGGCATTTATTTATATGTGGATTTTAAGCAAGCTATGCCAGTGAACTGATCAACTAATTAAGTACACACTTTCATACATTCACTGCAGGTATTTGGCATTAATAAACTCGACAAAAGATGAAAAACGTATACCGTCGCATCTGTATCGCATCTCACGTGCATGTGCAAGAAAACTAGTGGAGATCAACGTTCCAAACAAGTCGTTATTGTGAAATGAAAAATAAACTGTATGTTTTAAAGTCATATTCACTCACATATCCTCCCCCCAAGCCACAGACACCTCATGTAACTGAGTATGCATGTATTAAAACAACATTAATTAAAACAACAGCTGAAACAAGAGGACTATGAACCAAGCTCAGATCTAGTACAGCAATATCTGATTGAAAACCTGCGCACCCCCCCCCCCCCCCCCCGCTTTCTCGAAAACCCAAGAAAAATAACATCTTATTTCTAAGACTTTTGGACAAAATATTCCTGTTAAATGTTTGGACAGACGTAGTTAAAGGTTGAGGTGTAACAACTTGTACTTTGCTGTACAAATACTGTAGAAAAGGGCTGCTCTTTCTTACAAGTGCCTCTCAACTACCTGCTGGTCGTGAGGGTCGGCAGTTTACACTCACAGGTTGAAGTGCAAATGTTGCAGCATAGCAGAGTGGTGCTTTCTCATAAATTAGGTTTTCTCCACTGAGGAACTGCACTTGACTGCACCATCGTGGACATGAAGAAGTAAAGTACAAAAGAAAGGCTTGTTTATGTTGTAGAACAGCTACAGAGAGGATTATTCTTCTACCTACAAGTCTTTGACCGTGTATGGAACAGCTGAAGGCTGCTGAAGAACAGCTGCAAGAAATGGTTCATTCATCTCCTCCAACATGATGCATTAATAGTAATGGACACTGGTCTGACTGGTGATGCACAGTGTACCCATTTATGAAAAAGCTAATCAAATAAAGTTTAACTCTAACTACTATGGCATATTATGAAGCTAAGAAATAAAAGATGAGCTTCCAAGTCTGATTTCTCTTGTTGGAAACACAACAAAGAAAATCTCAACACACAAGGTCTGTTTAGTAATCTTCTGGAGCTTTCAGTTAGATTTTCCTCTGCACATGGAGCTGCACGGATGTAATGGAGGTCAGGATAAATCAGCGGTTGTGTTAGACTGTTAAATAAATAAATAAATAAATATTGATGACACATAGACTATCGATTAGTGTTTCATTTTCCAAAAACAACCCAACCACAGTAATATTTACTGAGCTTAAAGTTTCCAAGCACAGAACTTTATTCAATGCTTTCACTTTTTCCGACGTGACAGTGAGGCCACTAAAAACACTGTGAGCAAACTATTTACAAGACATTAAACTCAACTCAAAGCTTCCCCAAAAGTAGCTATAGAAAGAGAGCGACTGCTGCAAAGGTGACTATCATTAAGTTCTGTATCTCTGTCAGTTGGACAGACAACTTCTTAAGGCCATTTAAAGTTGTTCTGCAGGCTGAAACTGCGCTCTGCCGCCTCAGTTGACTGGAATCACCAGCGACACTCGGCAAAACTCTCTGACGTGGTCTCAGACACAGACATGGTCACAGATGCGCTCCAAGGCCTCCTGTCTGTAGCTCAATAGTTCAACGCGCTGTCAGCATCCGGATAGCGAGAGGCATCGAGTATGGTGTCGAGGAGATGATGCCCAAATGCTCTGTAGGGAATCTTTTTTTTGATCGATGTAATTGTCTCTGTGATGTAAAATGGAGAGGACCTGCGCTTCTACCTGCATCAGTGTATTTAATTATATAGGACTATGGCTGCCGGCGCCACTGTTACAGGTGGTCTATAAGTGCTTAATGAAGGTGCCGTTACAGTAGATCCCCTTCAGTGTTTAATCTGTCAAAATGACAGACAGCCTTCAGATTTTTCCTTCATGGTGGAAAATAATCCGTCAATGACAGAGAATTCACTCTGTGTCATTGAATTTCACTTATTTCTTGACCTGCTTGAAAGCAGTGTTGTGGCCACACCTACTAAATGGACCTTGTTGTGAGACTGTGAGAGGAATGAATAATTTAGAATTTGAATATGAAAAAAACAATTTCTACCTATTTTTTGGTCACTTTGTCTCTGTGTTTGTTTTCGCAGTTTTGTGATTCTTCATTGTCTTTTTGTGTCGCTCACTGTTCTAAGGCTGAGCCGCACGTCAGGGGGTGATGCATCCGGGTTGCTTTATATCCACGGGGGGGGGGGGTTCGGCTCATTTAGCACCATGTCCATGCGAGCGAGGAGGCTGGCTTTGTCATTTCTGGACACTTTGCATATGAGCTGTGCAGTTGTGCTGCTCTCCTCGTCTTGTTTTTTTTTTTGGTATTAAAATAAAACACGGTGGCCCTCTCTCTGCTAATCATCATCATGCACTAACGATGCCACCGATGAGTTCAAAGCAGTCTGTGGGGGTCACACAGCTGCCCCTCTCCCACTGTGCACACTGATATCAGCACTCAACAAAGAGTCCATGAGATATTTCCTGTTAATGAAAAGATAGTGATTCCTCTCATTCCCTTTTAACTGGCCTTCTGATTGTATAATTACCATGATGGCAGATATTATAATTATAAATGATGGCAGGTCATTTATAGTGGTGTTAGTTATTATAATTATGCTGGAAGTAGCTCTGTTAATTACAGATATTTAGTGTGCATTCAGAATTATAGCAAGTGGCTTCTTTAATCATAGTGCTTCTATATAATTATACTCAGTATTAGGATGAATAGACATGATAAAACAGGACACACTTCATTCTTCTTTGTCTCTCATAATCTCACTTTTCAGTCAATAATGCTTTTTTTTCTCCTTTCTTTCTTTGTTTGCTGCTCTATCACAATGCCGTTATCGCTCCTCAAAGACGCTGTGTACAGGAGACGTATGTGTCTCCGCGTTCTTTTCTCCTTTTAACTGTTTTATATTCTGTAAAACTGAAATGTTTGTGCTGACTCTCCATAAACTGAAAGGAGAGAAAGTTTATTCAACAGGATTTCATTTTTTGCACTTGGTAGCCTTTCACTTCATACACACACACACACACACGCGCCCCTTTACTGTTGTGACAGAATAATCATGCTTTTCCATTATACCAGACCTGGGCATTTTACGGCCCGCGGGCCACATACGGCCCTTTGGGCATCCCTGTCCGGGCCCGCGGTATGTCAGTCATAAACACAGATGAACAAGTATTTATGCTGCGCATGCACTACAACTGTGTTGCTTTTATTTTGAAAAGCCTGACATATGGACGCACGTATCTGCGTCTGTCTGCACAGCGACAGGTGACGCTAGCCAGTTACCCCTAAAAATGTCGGCTCACGTTAAAAAAAGAAAAGTGAATTCCGAATGGCGCATTTTCAACAAGACGAAGAGATGAACTGCTAACTATTTATTTACAGGCATCAACGGTAAAGCTGTGTGCTTAGTTTGTGGTACACAAGTCGCTGTGTTTAAGGATTACAATCTGAATCGCCACTACGTGAGCAAACACGTAGACAAATACAAGAACTTATCTGATGAAGAGCGTGCAAAGGAGTCGGAGACAACATTAAGAACAATGTGTGTCGTACCTTTCTTCTACAAGTGTTTCAGTTTAAGTTCAGGAGTTATCTTTATCTCCCTCCATGTTTATTATCTTATTATCTAACCAGCGATGTAGTATGTAAACTCATCCAGTGTGATTGCAGCATTAGTGTGTGTATGTGTGTGCGTGCGTAAGCGTGCAGGTGCGCTCTGTGCGGGGTGGTTGTGTTTGTGTTAGACAATATACACACTGCACTACACCACAGTAGTAATATTAATATAGTTGGTTAGTAATGGTGTTTATTGTGTGTTTGTATGCTACCAAATTTATACCAAAACAATACAATTAACTGCTTTTTTAGATAAGAGATAAAATTAAATTAAAATTAATTAAACAACAATATTTGTTGTGGCCCCTTGGGAAAAATAATTGCCCACCCCTGCATTATACAGTTCTAGCTCAGCTCAGTTTTTTTTTGGCTTTTCCATAAAGCAAAAATAGTAGCTTTTTTTTGGTACCTGCTTTGGCGAGGTTCTAAGTGAGCTGTGCTGATACTTAAATGTGACGTCAACAGACTGCCGGCCACTGATGTGTAAGAGAGTGTCGTCACTGGACGAGTCATGAGTGCGACGTCCAACACAAGAATCAAAGCGAACAATGCCGAACTTTTTAATGAACTGATTCTAATGATTCAGTACACCGAAACAACTCGGTTGCTTTTCACTAGTTTGTGTGTTTGTGTCGTGTATAAAACATTTTGTGCAGCCGCGCTATGATGACCCCGCCCATGCTGAGTAGGTACTATATGATGCTTTTCCACTACACAGTTACGGCACGGCACAACAATGCGACTCAGTCATGCAGGAAGTACAACACAATTCTGTGAACAAATCTTTTACTGGTGTACTTATAATTCAGTGGCACTAGTTTGTGTGTCGGGTATAACCCCGTCGACCCCGTCCATGTTGAGGAGGTACTATAGTATTGAAAAACCTGATACCAAACCGAGTTGAGCAGAGCTGAGTAGTGCTAGAACAACTGTATAATGGAAAAGTGCCATAAGTGAACCTGCAAAACAAGTTTCATATGCATCTTTAACGATGGTTCAAAATGAACTCTGTCAAAGCAGCTAGCTAAGTTTTTTGTGTTGCAGCTGATCAGTGAACAGCTGTACCTGACTATTAAGATTTGCAGCTGCCAACAAAGAAATATCATACTGTTTGTTTAAGAAATCTAATGAAGTGTAAGGTTCTTGTTACTACACTCTCGTGGACACTTCAGAAAACACTCGTCACATCCATTTCACCGTGTCTTTACCAATCACTGTGTTAAACTGCATCTGTGGAAAAGTGTTGAGGAAAAGTGGCTAAAAAAAAAAGAGACGATCAGATGATCAAGGAGGTTTTTAAAAAAGCAAACTGTGAAACGAGAACACAGACATCCATCACTGTTCATACGCAGAGTTTCCGACTCAGTGCTGACCTGCTGCTTTTCCGGTATAATGACAGTGTGTTGTAAACGTCTCAACTTATCTTCAAACAAAAACGATCTTTTGAGCTCATGGTCAGGCGTGAATACATTTAGCAACGTGTCACCGTCTTTGAGACGAGCCAGCAAAAAAAACAACTTTGTTTTGGAGAGGCATTACATAAGAAAAACACTAACGATGTTACTTCTGACTCCGAGATGAACCTTACGGTTAAGGCGTAAACACACACAAAGGACAACTGTGTGAAGGTGTCCGTCTCTCCAGCACATATTTACTCTCTCCCTGTAATTTCACCATGGCGTCCATATCTGTCATTTTGGATGACAGTGAAAGACAGAGAAGGAATGAGATTAACATAAACAGAGAGAGAAGTTATAGAAGGGAAGAAAACCAAGTGAATAAGTCAGTGGGATAAAGAGGGAAAGTGAAAGACAGAGACAGATGAGACCGATAACGCAGACTCAAGAAGATGCAAGGATAAAGAAAACAAGTGAGTGAGTGAGAGACAAAGAGATGGAGTGAATTCATCGTGGAGTCTCTTCTCATCTCCCTCAGTGTTTTTTTTTTTTCCTGTTCATGCTGTTAACAGGCTTATAGCAAATGACTGCACGGTGCATTATCCAGCTTTTATCGCCTGAAGTAAAGCACGGCAACACAAACACGTTCATAATCACACAGACAGACATGTTAAGCATGTTTTACACACATACATATGTGAGCACATACAGTGTTTGAGCAGACTCATAACCTACTCTCAAACATTTATGCCAGCAAACACATGCTGACACACACACACACACACACACACACACACACGCACACACACACACACACACACACATACACACACGCACACACACACACACACGCACACACACACACACACAGTCATTAGTATGCTGTGGCACAGTGCTGTGAGGGCAGCAGAAGAGTATGATGAATATGTTTTTGGCACAGAGCAAAAGAGATGGAGGAGAGAAGGGAATTGAAAGGAGGAGGAGAGGAAGGAGGGATGAGAGGGAAAGGGGGAAGAAAATGAAAGATGGAACAGAAGAGGGAGAGAGAGAGAGAGAGAGAGAGAGATGTTCCTAATGACTTTAGAAAACTGACAGAAAAACAGCAACCCAATTACCTCTGCAGCACTGTCCTTTGTCTCTGTATCTCCCTGCATTCTCCTCTTTGCTCTGTGATGACAGATCACCTTGGTCAGAGCAAAGTCAAGCTTAAAAGCTCTGTCTTTATATAAAGGCAGCGGTGCTGCTGGTTCAAAACAAAAATGTACACCACTCCGGAGACCATGGTCACGACTCCTACACTCGGTCAGCTCGCTGCAAAAGTTTCCAGCTTGAAGATATGTTGACATTTTTGGACTTTTAATGATCACGACATTAACTGTTTATTAAAATGGATATCGTCTTCTGAAACTACCATTGTGAAGCCTCGGGATTTGACCAGCGCTATGTCAGTTTTTGCATTTGGTAAACACTCACTTTATTATCTATTTTCCTCTAAATGAGAACACCATTTACAGAATTGACATCACATTCTATTGAGGAAAACATGAAAGTAGCGATTGAGGCCATTGACTCCTCACAACGATTTTTAACGACATTATAAATCAAGTTAAAAATAAGCTCGTTTTCAAATTGACTTCCATTCAAATGCAGTTCTTTTGAACCAGTGAAGTCGCCCCCTGGTGTCCAACTGTTGCTTCATTCCTACTTCCTGAGCTTGAGGACTACATACATTTTTATGGACAGACTAATAAACAAATACATTTACAATAGGACTTTTGTGTCATTGGGTTTGTGTGCATAAGAAACAATATACATAAAATATTACTACTGATAGTGTTATTGTAAAATGAATTGTCTACATGAAAACATTTAAGAACACGTTAAATCTCATGCGTCCTCCATCTGCTAAACACGTCTCATTGTCCTGAAAGTGAACAGAGCAACTTGACCACTGAGCTTCAGACACATACTGTGATCGAGTGACCTCAAATCACTGTTTGTGTTGGTTTAAATGTGCAGTGGCAAAAATGTTTTATAAATAAGGAAATTCTAGAAAAGCAAAGCTTGTGTGAATGTTTGGAGAGAAGGTGAAAACACTGGGGACAAGGGTTAGAACACTTTATGTTGTACAACTTTAATTAAAGAGACTCCAACCTGATTTTTGTTGGGCTTTTTCTCTTTTTTTTTGAATAATTATGCTCAGTTGCGTTTTGTTTTAGTTTTTTTTACTTTACTGGCATTTTTGCCCAGTTTGCTTTATTTTGTCTAATCACCAGCCTTTGTTGTAGTTACTGTTATTGTTGTGGCAATCACAGGTACTATGTTGTGTCTCAGGACTCAGCTGAGGTTGAGTCCTGGGGCTTCGCATCTCTATTACACAGTGAGATTATGTCTGATGGAGTGCAGCCGGTCGAAAAAAAACAGTCCACTGCAGAAATGCAACAGAACGCAACAGAGAGGAGAAAAAAGAAAGCAAAGTGCCAATTCCACTAATCGACCTTGAAACTGAGATAACCTGGAACAGATGGTGACGGCAAATTTGGACGGTCAGCACAACCAAACAGCAAACAAGAGAGTGTGAGGTATAGGCAGACAGCGATCAATAGGTTCAAAGGGTCACTGAGGAAATGTACAGTGTGAAAGTGACAACACTGGTCTAAAGGCACAAGATTAAACACGATAATCCCACATTCTGTTTGACATGTGGCAAAGACAAACATGTTTAATACGTCTAGTATTGGACATAATTAGTGATTGATGATGTGTGCTTTATACTAACTAATGTCATTTCTAAGCAGAATCAGATGAGACCATAAACGTCTGCATTGAACGCACAGTTAAACCCAACTGGCAACAGCTACACGATGCTAAAACGTGGCATCTGGAGAGTCCTTATTTTATACTCGTGAAAAACCCAGTCGCTGCTACATATTCAGGAGAGTGTCACCTCAGTGCAAGTGTTGCATCAGAAACTGAGGATGTTTAATCCAGATTTCAGGTGTAAGAAATGCTCTGTAAAGACTCTCACATAAAGTAAAGCAACACGGTGTAGACAAGCAAAGGACTCATTGTTTCGGTCGCTGTTCAAGATGAAGCGTGGGCGTTAAAAGCCTCCTCAGAACTCCCATCGCCGGGCCTGATGTGAAACACTGTGATATCTTGCACCCACATAAGAGGAAGAACAGGACATGGAGATTTTACAAATAAACATAAAATCACGCTTTTTTTCCTTTTCTTTGTCTCCACAGCATTAAGGTTTGAATTGTCCTGCCGTTGGTAAAACAGCTTGTCCTGTTTGTCGGGAACAATGCTCAGAGCCGTGTTGCAACACGGGAGATTGTGCAAGTAAATGCATGTTGGGTTGTTCTTTATTTAAATCCAAGTAAAGCCACCAGCAAGCTAAATATATTCACACATACATCCTCGACATGAGCCCCACAAGTCTCCCAAAGCTCAAGATCTGAGCAGGTTTGTTGTTCCGGCCTGCAGCTACGCATCGATCTATCACAAACTTCACTGGTCCAGTTAATCACCTTATTCCTAGAGAGAGAGACAGAGAGAGAAAGAGGAACAACAAACTGGAGGCAGGAAAAGGGTCTGCTTTTGTTTGAGTAAATAATTTCAGTCGCTGGGATTCGGTGCTTGAAGATGAATTAATGGCTGATGCAGATATTGATTTGACTGTTTTTGTTTTGTTATTGTAATTGATGTATTCATGTATGAAATTGACTCAGGGTTGACAGAGGAGAGGAAAAGAAGACGGGAAGGCAGACGGAGTGGGGAGGAAAAGCCTTACTGACAAAACTAATCAACCCAGTTTGTAGCTAAAAGGGGGAGAAAGATGCATATTTTTACATGAAGGAGTCAAGACGGGTCTGGGTGAAGCGAGATGACAGGGAGGCAAGAAGAGGAGGAGGAGGAGGAGAAGATAAAGAGAATTCTTCTTCTTTAGTCTTTTATTATTTTGATGATATTTTGAGAAAGGAGCAGTCCTGCACATACAGTACACATAGGCTTAGAAGGCATCACAGAATACCATTAAATGACCACTTTTGATGCATTTTCTGTGTCTCAAAAACTCTCAACATACACTATCTCTCAAAGAAAAAGGCTTGCTCTAAAATATTACGTCTCTATTCTAAAACTAACATCTTCATTCTCAAAATATTTACATTTAAACTGGTCTCATTCAACGTTTTAACTATATACATAAATTCATACAGACTTAAAAATACACCAAGAATTTGTCTTATTTGCAATATTATTAACCAGTGGTTAAAGGAATGGGTGCAAGTGCAGCATATATAATGTTATTAGTGCTACAATGTTTGCCCAAATTATCCAGCTCTCTCTGCATTATCTGCCATTCTGTAACCATAACCTCATTTTCTACAACTGAAATGTTCATACTCAATGACTGAACAGTGTCTTTGATGGTTTATTGACAGGTGTCTGACAAGCCCAAAGCCAGAGGCACAGCTGTGAGGTAAGAATCTCATTTATGTGCATGGAAATGTATGTGAACTCTGAATTTTGACCATAAGTTTTTTGTTGTTGTTGTTGTTGTTGTTCGTTGTTTTTTAAAAAAAAGGTTATTTGACCTGAAACATACATTACACAGAGTGGGGGTCAGTACTGTTGAAAACATTGTTAATTACAGAACCTGAGCCATAATCCTCGGTGGAAAATAGACAGGTGTGTTATTTGAATAGATTTAACCCTAAATATGAAAGTTGGAGACATGAAGTATTTCCTTTTCTTTTATTTCAATGAGGATCAAAAGATTCTATTCAATCATCATAACTGTTACGGAGATTTTTGATTATCAGGTGAGATGACCAATGATGGAACCTCTGGAGTCAGTGATGTGTTAAGTTGGAAGAGTTTTTGAAGACGACGAGCAGCGTGCCAGCTCTGATACAAATAGTTAGTAAGACTAGAGATAGTGATTATTATTTTCATAATCAATTAATCTGTCGATTATTTTCTCGATTAATCGTTTGGTCCATAAAATATCAGAAAACCTTAAAAAATGTTGATCGGTGTTCGTCAAAACTGAAAATGATGATGTTCTCAAATGTCTTGTTTTGTCCACAAACCAAAATGGTTGACTTTTAATGATTTCTTTGTTATCCAGAGCAAAGAAATTAAGAAAATGTTCCCATTTAAGAAGCTTAAACAATCTTGTTTTAATCATGAAAAAAGCTTCCAACCGATTAATCGATTATCAAAATAGTTGTCGATCAATTTAGTAATCGATTAATTGCTTCAGCTCTAGTCTGGTTATAAGAATATGTGAGTAATTAAACTCAAAGTTGGCTGAAGATTAGAATTTGCTCTCTCAATAATGTCTGAAGGGTGTTGGGAAGACAGTTTGTGTTCAGTCTTTTGAAGGTGCAGTGACTCTAATTCTCCAAAACATCTGTGATGGCAGGTGCCCACTCGACAACCTCCGTCACCAGCCTCCACTCACACTCAACTCTGCCATTTTTAATTAGGCGGCAGATGTCCTCGATACTCACTGTTTGTATGTTAGTGTTTAAACCTGAACAGAACTACCTCACCTGGGCTTATGGTTCAAAGGACCAAACCAAGGATCCAGTGTGTCTTTGTGCTCACAGAGTCCTCTCTATCCCAGACTTTAAAATGCAGTGTTCATTCAAAAACAAGAAGCAAATGGTGACTATAGGGCGGAGCATTATTCAAATTAAAGTGTTAGGCTGGCAAACTTCTTTAATACTGCTGTGAGACATAAAGTAGTTTGCACTGTGTTTCAGCTTGTCTGATAAGTTGAATTGTGCTAATTGTGCTAATGTGCTCATTATTATTATTATTGTTGTAAAAGTACTTTATTGTAATGTTAAACTTAGAAAGCAGCCAGCGCAGCAAGTACTGGAGACCAGTGCTTGGACTTGGATATGAACTTGGGCTAAAAATATATATATATATATATATATATATATATATATATAATGATATCAGTGCTGTATTCAGTTTTGTGTAAGGGCAACAACCTACATGTGGATTCACACAAATATTGGCATATTTTTAAATTAATATCACCGGCACATGCAGCAACAACTGACATGTACAGTTGTTCATCTGGTCAACTTTACTGAGATGTTATTTCCTTAAAACTTCAGTAATGAATCATGACGTTTGATGGTCAGTGACAGAGCAGAAAAGAAATCTTTAAGTATTCATCAGTGAAAGCATCGTTCCTCAGCTCCTCTCATTTGAAAGTGTCAATCATTCCTCCACAGCTTGGGGCCAGAGCTGCTGCTGCGTCTGTGTGTGGAAAGTTTCTTTCATTGTTTTGCTGTCAGTGTCTGAAAAATTTACCATGCAGAGAACAACGGTAGTTTTTTTTGTATGTGTGTGTTTTTTTTTTTTTTTGTTCCTTCAACATTTGAAGGACTTTGCCAAACAGAAATTCATATAAACTAGTGTGAGGGTGGAATGTGGAATGAGCATTACAGACTAATGGTTCAAAAAGGTTTTTCCTTTTACGTTGTCTCATTTCACCTCATAATGGGGTCAAGTATGAGCTCCCCCTGCTGCCCCTGATTTGTCATGTGGACAAAGATAAATGAAATAGACAGGAAATACTTTACATAAACAACCGTCACTAATAACTCTTCCAGTCTCGTTTCTGGAAGTGACGCATCTCATTTCCATAATATTTAACATTTCTCCATCCATCTTGCAGTGTGTTGTGTGGGCCACCCATTATTATCCTCTTGTTGAGTGTTAACATCTTTGGGGGGAACATGTCACCTAATTAATCATCAGATGAAACATTGCATTTGTTACACCACAGCACTGTGGAGAGGATTCGTGTAAACAGCTGATTTTGGCTCCGAGATCAATTTTTCATAAGTTGGTCTTTTGCTTGGAAAGTGTTGTGGAGCTTCAGACTGGTGCAGAAGAATATAAGAATCTTTTATAAATGAGGCTCGTTGTGTTCACAGACCGAGGGCATTAGCATGCAAGTCTGGAGTGTGACTGTGTGTGTGTGTGTTGGGGGGGAGTTGTGTGTGAGAGTTGTGTGTGTCTGTGTGTGCCCGAGGCCATGTGTTACACTGCTACCACTAATGAGCCCATTCACTCTGCAGCCCAATCTACCAAACACCACACACACACACACACACGCACACACAGGGACGTTGGGACTAGAGATGCTGTGAGCAATCCACTGGCTATATCCCCCACGGAAAGTAACACACATTCACACACACTCTCACCCACACTTCATGCAGACACATCCTTTTTTTTTTCTTTTTTTTTAATATAAAAAAAAATCTTTGCACTGACAACCTCACCCACATACCAAAACACCACCTCCCTCCCTCCCTCCCCATCATCCCACTGACTGCAGTGTATCATTTTTATATTATTGCTCTGTAATCTTAAAAATCTTTAATCCATCTGTTTCCTTGTATTTTCTTCACCACGTCTTGCGTGCATCTTTCATAATCTATTCCCTGCTGAGGAAAACTGCCTGCAGTTATATGTTTTTTCTCCAATTATTTCAGAATTGAAAGCACAAGTAAAATAGGTTCTAGTATTAATAGTGGATTCGCAGTAGGAGTGCTCTGCTCAGTGTAGTGTAATTTGGGAGGAACCAGACATAAAACTCAGACATGATGGCTAAGGAAAAATGTTCAAACTGATTTTATTGTCTGGTGTAAAATCTTTCAAATGTTTTGAATCTGTTTGACCATGGAGTTTGACAAACTGGTGCACAGACGGTGTATTAGTTTGGTTTAGATTCTCAGACACTCAGTGTGGAAGACAAACCAGTGTGATCTGTAACACAGGGAGGATTAGCCAGGGGGAAAAAAAGAAGTACGAGTGATTAGTACCAGCTAGGTGCCATAAAACTGGCTTTAAGTGGAGTTGATCTATATAGAAATACAAGCTAAGTTAAGAAACCCCAGGAACTGGGAAATGGAGAGCACACCAGGGATTAGAAGAGTTCCTGCCCAACATTTAGTATTCAACATAGATGCATCCAACTGTTTTTTGTTGTTGTTTTTTTAGTAGAATTCATTCAGATCTACCAGCATTAGACAACTCACAGACTCCATACCTTTGAAACCACTGAAAATGCTGTTGTTTCTTTATTTATGGATTATCTAGTATGTACTCTTTAAGGATCCATGATCAAAAATCCATAAAATTTCCATAAAAGTAGTTGAGATGACTATTACATTATTAAATTAATTGCCAACTGGGGCAACCCAGGTTCAACTCCACCTGTGGTCCTTTGCTGAATGTCTTCCCCCGCTCTCTTCCCCCTCTCACACTCAACTGCCCTGTCCAATAAAGGCAAAGAAAAATAAGAAAAATAAATAAATAAAACTTAATTGCCAACTAGTTTGACTCGGTTTGAGTGTTCTCTGATTTTCCAGCTTCTTAAGTGTGAATATTTTCTGGTTGCTGCAGTTTCTATGGTTGCGCCACGTAACAAGGAAATCATTAAAACTGAGGAAATTCAGTTTGTGGACTGAACAAGCTTTTTAAGAACAACATTATGTCGAGGTTTGGGAAACACAGATCAAGATTTTTCAACATTTTATTACATTTTATTAACCAACTAACTGATCAATCAAGAGCATAATTGACAGGTTAACTATGAATACTATCATGTGAAGACCATTATAGAAACTCATTCTCCTTCACTTCCTTCAATAAATAACCTGTCACAACCTATATTTCATTAAATTCATAATTTTATAATAATAAAAATAAAGTGTAAGCAGAAGATCAGAAGATCACTGAATTGCCTGGTAGCTTAAACCCCTGGACAGAAAAGGGAAGAGATGGCCCGAAGTTGTTTTGGGTTTTTTTTCCCATTTAAAATATGATTAAAAACAAGATTGGTTCATTCATCTAATATTTTTTGCTCAGCTGTGGCCCTCTGTCCTGGAAATGCAGTGAGTGAGTCATCTAACCTTTGCCTGGATGTCAAACAAAGCAGATTTTGATCCTGTGAAAGTTTGCTGGTAGACACCTCCGAGGTTGTTTTCACTGCCAACATATTTTGAGTATGTTATCATTATTTTTTTTTCTGACATGAGAATGAGGTTTGATTCTGCGCGTAGTCTGTCAGGTGAACTTGATGCGTTCTAAAATGAAATATCCCAGAGACATCTGATCTGTTATTTTCCCCAGCAGATAGAGGTGCTAATATGACAATAATAAGCTTATGGGTGAAATGATACAGTTCAAGTTATTACTAGTTAGCACCGTGAAAACTAATCTTACAAGAGGATAAAAACAGAGGTGAACTTGTTAAGCTTAATCATTGTATTCATTAAACATGCATGAATGCAAAGCGGCTGAAGTCTCACTTCACCCGTCTTGTAATGCAACATAACGTAAACAGAGATGGAGGCGTTCACCGCCGCGATCACAAACACAAACATCGCAGCAGGATAAAAACACAGACACGTTAAACAGTGTAGGTGCAGTCTGCCACTCAACTGCATCAAATGTGACATGAATCCAGATGTGAAACACTCCTTCAATCCCTGTCACTCCTGTTGCTGCCAGTGAGCATTACAGTATGTATGTTGGAATGGAAACCTGTTATAGCCTTCCCCACAGTGAAGCCCCAGGCAAACACACACACTCATACTGACACACACACACACACACACACACACACACACACACTCATGCACACTTGGTTGAACGCTGGAATGCAACTGTAAGTGTGCACTTTTGAAAAGGTTGAAAACTTCTTTTCATTTTTTTTTTTTTTTTGACATAATTCATGACAAACAACAAACCAAACAATAAATATGCCAGGGATGGACATTTCAACCAAAAACACTATTGGAGAGTAACATGAGATTATTATTCATCTCGTCTCCTGGCTGCGGAATACATTTATGACTCTGGTAAATTTCACAGCCTTCAGCTTAGAGGAGCAGCTAACAAGATGCATTTAATGACCCTGGAACATTTTATTACTTTATTTATCTATTTTTATTTAACCTTTATTTTACCAGGATAATCCTATTAAGATTGCAACTCTCTTTGCCAAGGGCGCCCTGGCCAAGTGGCAGCAGCGACAAACACACACATCAACAAAAACAACTCATCCAATCGACAATGAGACAATAGCAGACATTAGAGAACCAAACGAGTCCTTCAGAATGATTTTAAAATGATCCAGAGGAACCAGATTTTGGAGTTTGAGGGTTCTGTTCTATAGATTGTTCAAGTCTGAAGGAGCACAATACTGTGTACAAGTCCTGGGAGGGCAATGCGTAGTGTCAATTTCTTGGTACAAATACACACATAGGTAATGGGGTGGCAGTCCGATAAGACCCTTGTACACAAGTTTGTCGGGTTTCCAGAGCAGGCCATCCAACCTGAGTATCAAGTTGACAGTGATGAAGTGAGGGGAGGCACGGTATACAGAATCTAGCATATTACACAATACCTGGGCTAGTGTCTGCATATACAAGACATATCCATAATCCAGTACAGGCAGAACTGTGGCAGTAAGAAGTCTTTTCCTTATCTTATTTCTGAAATAGAAACCAAATTTCTTTACAAGAGACATGCGGTTTAAAAGTAAGACAATCATCTAATAGCAGGGTCCACAGCATAGACATATAAATACGTAGATTACTGACGATCAACAGTATCACACGTTGACGTTGCTGCCATATTATGAGTGGCATTAGTAGAGATGCCTCATTCAGGTACTTGGAAATTATAGTTCTTTTCACGAAGATTAACTTGAAAGTACTTTCATATTGCAGATCATATGACTGACGGCTGCAATAAATAATTCATTTATATGTTATTAAAAAGATCCATTGCACCAAAAGCACACTTTCATAACTTGACGTTGTTTGCTTTCGTCGCAGCTGTGTTGTGATTATTGTTATTTGCCCACAGAAATTGGCACTATGGCAGCATCTTCAAACACTTATCGGCATGGTTTGTCCTGAGTCTTTGTGCCGTTATGAATTTACTGTATGAGACACTGAGACGGTGGAAGAAGAGAGAGCAAGGAAATGTGTGACATGTTATTGTATAGAATGAAATCACTGTCAATAATTCATGGGGTGTATCATTTCACTGCAGGAAAGGGCTGTCAGTTGAAGTGTCTTACTATTTTGATTTGCAGACATTATTAATACTTAAATGAATATGAATTGAATATAAAAATGATTCATCTTAATCTGTTGAACGTAACCGTTTGTGTTTCTTTTATTGAGAAAACCTAACTGGACTTGCCTCTCACAATATGGCCGACACGCTGGCATGATGGTGTCAATGGGGCAACACAGAGAATGAGGCGTCTACATATTTAAACGTCTATGATCCACAGCATGCTGAGCTTAGAGGAGCCTGTAGCAGCTTCAACATGCATTCAAGAAACCTTGTAGAGCTGAAACAATAAATCGGTCAATCGATTATTAAATTAATTGACAACTATTTTGATAATCGATTCATGGTTTCAAAGCTTTTTTTCCATGATTAAAACAAGATTTCCGATTGTTTAAGCTTCTTAAATGTGAGTATTTTCTTAATTTCTTGGTCTGGATCACAAAGAAATCATTAAAAGTGAATCATTTTGGTTTGTGGACAAAACAAGACATTTGAGAACATCATCATTTCCAGGTTTGACGAACACGATCAACTTTTTTTAAGGTTTTCTGACATTTTATGGACCAAACGATTAATCGAGAAAATAATCGACAGATTAAGCGATTATGAAAATATTTGTGAAAGATACATATTAATTATGTGTGGTCAGCCAAAATCATTTATCCCAGGGCTCATAAAATGTCCCTATCTAAAAGACCACCCTTGGGTCCCGGGACACATTACATTGAAAATCTTGCAACATCACCGATTTATTATCATTTTGGTGATAGATTGATATAGTCAAAAAGATTAGGCTGAATTGGTGATTATTTATCGTAATTTTTATCGTTACTGTGATAAATACCAGAAATGATCGAGTCAAATGTCTTTGAAATCAGAAGCTTCACCAAAGTGAATGCAATGATTCCATTAAACCCTGTCAAAATGGTTCACGTCATAGATTTACACACACCTGGAGATAAACAACCACTCGTGCAAATATGCCTGCACACTCATGCACACTTACACTCACAAGCCGCAGTGTACACACTCTTGTGAGTGATGGATAGAGAAACAGAGAGAGAGATTGTAAAGCCAGCTGTGCAGCAGCGAGCTCTGCCAAGTGGAAGGCAGAACCAGTGAGCTGAAGGCAAATGATAAGATGACAGATGAACTGAGCCCAGATGGCCTCCACTCTGCTCTTCAGCGCTGTTACAATGCTGCATATTTCCACTCGGTTCTTTTTGGCTGTTTTAAGAGCCGATATTCACCTGGTTTTCTGCACCATCGTCCTGCGTCACACTCCGTCACTACATGTCTCAGCTGGCTGTGGTTTATCCAAGTCTGGCACAAAGCCACCGCTCCATTAGCAGCTGATCAATTCAGTTTTCTTTGCACTCACTTGCTGCTGTTCAATTGCTGTTGATACAGTATAAAGTGAAGCATTGACTGCAAAACAGATGGAGCCTTTGGCTATGAGAGCAGTTGAGAAAGGACTTCACAAGATTTCACCTTATATTTACCATATATTATCTTCTACATGATGCTATTTAACAGGACTGGTACATTGTGTCATTCTGAATTTAATTTGTAAACTTTGGATATATTTAATATCATGGAATCACTTGTGTATTTGCACAAAAAATACATTTTCACCTTGTCTCCAAGAAATGACACAATTCATCTTCTGCAAATTGGTTTGGCCAAATGTATTTTCAAGGACATGCATTTTCTGTATGATTTGCTACGGGTTAATCGTTGATATGGGACTTACAGGACATAAAATAAACATGGTCCAGTTTTAGGTTATCACTAACCTTTTTTAGCTTTTAACCACACACAGGGTTTTACTTCAGCTCTGTGGTTTGAGAAACATTAATATAACCATAAAAACACAGAAACCGCCACAGGTGTTTGGGAAGAAGAAATGCATTCCTGCTTTTTCTGTTTGTCTTCTTGGATAAGAAGTTTGGTTTAAACTGTTCATCAATAACTTTTATTTTCTGTGACTAAGACGAGACGGCTGAGATGTTACTCCTTTCCCAGAAATGAGGAGTGGTCAGGTTTTTTTCTGGCGCGTTGCCGTCTTAATAAACACTTAAAAGGTCCAGTGTATAAAATACAGGTATAATTTTTACTTGGCAGAAATTAAAGATAAAATGATTATACTTTACTACTTATATAAGTATATGATCACGTGATTGTATAAATTCTTGTTTTTCCATTACTCCAGAATGAGCATTTTATATTTAAATCAGGAGCCAAGTCAGCTTTACATTTTGGACCACCATATATAATAACATATATAGCTCCCGATGGACAAGCTAATCATCTCTTAAGATTTTGATGCTTATTCAGCTGCAACACCAATAAATGTTAAATCTAAATTTTACACATTGTACCTTTAATCATAAAACACTTTAAATCACTGACATAAGAATATGTCGTAAAAGTAGAAATATGCACCTGTGTTGAGTGCATAATATGCACATATTCTGCTTATACACAAAAAGACTAAAAGTTGTAATTATGAATGAAATTGGCAAATGATGTCTTTTTAAAGGTATTTAAACATACAGTACATTTCCTCTACAGAGACATTGTCTCTTACCAATGGTCCATCATTGTAGCAGAAATCCAGTGTGACATCCTTGAACCCATCCTAAATGAACTTGTGTTGTGTGATTTAGTTTAGACCTTGTGCTTAGAAAAGTATAAGTAAGCCTCATAATGTTAAATTCAGCTCTACTAACAATAATAATGCATTAGAAAATGAGAGCAATGAACCAAATGTCAAAAGAGTGCAAACCACAAAAGGTGTTTGAGTCACCACAGTTGGAGACAATTAACCTTCACTTTACTGATACGATCAGAGAATTGACCTGGGCCCACACACCACGTAACGTTATGTAACTTTGCCCATGCATCATGTATTTGACGTCATTGATCACTCCAAGGGTTTGCGTAGTTGCTATATAGACGCATGTATACCTGCTATAGCTTAGCTGCTGCCTGCCTGCGAGAGTATGGGGGTGTCATGTTGATCTTGTGAGGCTCAGTGGACACATCACACCAACAGATCACTTTGTCAGGGTTGTAAGGCTTTTCATTTCCCCTGTTGAGCTTGTGATTTTATCACACGAGCAAACACACGGACACCAAAGTCTCTGATGGAGCCTGAAGATCTGACAAAGGCTATTTTGTAAGTCTTATCTGTGTTACTTATGCAACACTGACACAGGCACAATATAGAGAGGAGGCTCGGTGTACTAAATAAGCAAAGATTTACTTTGATACTAGAGGATATATGAGCAGGACCACACCTGTAAAGAACTGTCTATATATTGTATATTGTGTGTGGATTTAGGCTGAAAAGAACAGAGAAACTGTTTCAACTCAAAGATGCTATTAAACAGTCGTACTTTACGTTCGAATTATTACGAACTTCAGCATTAAGATGAAAATATGTGATAAATCACTGCAAGTTCCCCAAATTGGTAATTTTTTTAAATAAATCTTCAGCCCTAATATTTAGATAAGAAAAACTGGTTAATCAAATAAGTCATCCATCCCCGTTTTGCACATGTACACAGTCTTGTCTGTCACTGTGCATCATCTAGCACTGCTTTTTAATTTGACTCCTACTATGGCATGAAATTATTTCCGACGGCTGATTCCTGAGGGGAAAAAAGGCAAAAAAAAGAAAAAAAAAAGGGAAAGTGAGCCAGATGTAATGCTTTCATCCACAGTCATCTGCTTTCATCTTGTTCCTCCAGCACATACTGTTTATGTTGCCAGAAAAAAAATAGGCTAGAGAGCACTCAACTGAAAATCCCATTGAGAAGAAAAGGCATGAGTTTGCGCTTTTCTTTAATACAACATGGTATTTAAGCAAAAAAAAACAAACAAACATATCAGTGTGGGAAATGCAGACGCCTTTCATGCTTCCAGTCAATTTTATCTTTGGCAAATGAAAGGATGATATGAGGCGCCATAAAAGAAAAAAGCAACTGTCAAATTTAATAAAGGTTCATGAAAACGATGTTGATGTACAGCCCAACAGAGACTTTCTCTTATCGAATTAAAGATACATTTTAGGATGTAAACATCCAACAGTTAGACAAGAAATTTAAATATTAATACAACATATTTACATCAATCATTTTGCTGTGCACTGCCTCAGACGCTGGTATCATTTAAAGCCCAGCACATTCACAAACCCAGAGATCTTATCCAGCGTTTGCAGCAGTAATGATGAGTGTGGGAACATAACGTTTTCTACATCCGTTGATGCGTGCTTTTGCCTTGATTTCTTGCCAACGTCTCATTGTCAATATTGGCTGCCCCTTGTGGACTGGCCCCTGAGTGCCTGCATTTAACTTTCCCAGAGTTAAAAACGCAGGCACTCACACACAATAAGATGTTTTTATGACACATTAAGAAACGGTCAGACTGTATCAGTGATAAACTGTCTAGACAGGCTGCAACTCCACTCCCAATCAATCTGGATTTAGTGAAAGAGAGAGAGAGAGAGAATCCCAGATTCAAGAATCAGTTTACTTTACAACAAGGACTAACGGCTGCTGACTCACAAAACCTTAGTTCTTTTTACTTACACAATAAAATGTTCTTTAAAAGGCAAAGGGGGGGACATTAAAAGACTGAAGAACAGAAGTCCAAGAAACCTCTGCTATCCTCATTTGTCTGCCATCTCCTCCAGTATTCCATGTGTGAACAGGCTGTTCACAGTGAAACCCTGAAACAATGTTTGACAATCCGGATCCGAGAAGCATCACGTCTCAAAGATTCTTAAACACGTCATTTGTCATCAGACTCCATCTAATTTTCACATCTTAATGTTTTACTGTACAGTCCACGGCTTTACTGTTCTGCTCCCTCTCGACACTCTTGATCTCATTTTCAGCAGCAGTCAGCTGTTTTTGACAAAAAAAGGCTGTGAGAAACCTCAGCTGTACACTGCCTGCCCAGCAACCACCGTCACACAAATACTGTCCATATGTAGTGATGAGCAGTAGCATTTAGCTAAAAAGGGTAAGGATTTTACCTGTATTTGATTTCTGGATTTCTGAATTAGTTGCACTGTGGCCAAAACATTTAAAGTGAATGTAGATTTGGGGTTGTGGAAGTGTTTGTAATTGCCTTTATGTGAATCTGGAAGACTGTTTCTCTCACCGACAACAAACGCTGAGGTCATAAACGGTGGATCAGGAGATGACAGTAGATCACACGGTAGACAGACTGCTGGATAGTTGAACAGTGTTGGACAGTGTTGGCAGGGGCAATCAGGATCAAGAACAGACTGGGACCTCTAACTGGAGCAGACTGGAATGGTGTCAGTAGTGGTGGTGGTGGTGGTGGACAGCAGAGGCTCTCAATAATTTGCAGCTCAGGGTCATTGGCCAGCACTCAAGGTCACCGGGGGACTGAAGCTCTGTGACATCAAGCAGCTTTGAAATCTGTTGCTGGGGCTTGGGTTGGTGTCTGGGAAGTGAAGGCTCAAGGTCTTCACATAGGTTTTTGCCTACAGCCAAAACTGTTGATCCGTGTAAAAATCGGAATCTAACACTGATGGCCACTGTGCAAGCAGAGCGGAAGGCTTAGGGTTCAATGTCTGCTGCCTGGAAAACTGACTGGAGACGAGCAGACTGAAGTCTAAACAGCAGGGCCGCAGACTGAAAGTGTTAACCATTGTTTCTACAACTATTCTCTGTGAGCCCTGTTTAAGAATTCTTACTGTTAAACCTAATGTCTCTGAATTTCCAACAGTTCATCAAGCTCCTTTGTTAATATGTTTGCTCAGACTATTTCATGCTCACTTTATACCGTTATGAGGCCAGGGTACGATACAGTATACAAATACAGTATACAAATGTGAAATGACAGGCTAACGGAGTCTCTGGCAGGCAGGTCAGCAGGCACGCAGGCAAAAAAATCCAAATTCTCAAAGAACACAAAGGGAAAAAGTGCAGCAGTCAAACAGGAGCATGAAACCAGGGAGGTTTAACACAGAAGGTGGACAAAAGGATAGAAACTGACAAAGAGGAACACAGAGACTAAAACACACAAAAGAAACAGGATGAGAACGGCATGTGTGAAACATATCATTGTGGTGCAATCACAAAGGGAAGGAAGACAAAGACTTTATGTCTTTGTTAATGATAAGTGACTAAAGTCCCTAAACGTATGAAGTCCCTTTCAAATCACCTACGGGTCAGGGTATGTCAGGTTTTAGAAATGTTGTTTTGAACTCAAAGTGCAAGTCAATCCCACCCCGTTGTATTTTCTTGGTCCGTCTGCTTTGATAAACAGCAGCTTTTGTGTTTGTATGCTCGTCGCCTGATTAGTAAGATTCCCAGGGTAGACTAAAGGTCATCGATCTAATAGATGTTTTAATGATCACCACAGTGGCACATTGTGACAAAAATACAGTGACTATTCAGGAATGAGGTGGATGAATGAAATTCAATTTACGCTACCGAGAGAGAAAGCTGAATATACCGAATGATGACTCAATTGGAATCAAATGTGACAGCATTTCTCTTTTTATTGTGAGGCTGATTTGTCACACGGCAGTCATAATGACAACCAAACCTCAACGTGTTAATATTCTCTAACAGCTACACGCCTCGTTTTGTACATTACGAACCTTATATCAGCATTTTTTTACCCTAGTTTCTGAAGGTGTTAATATATTTCCAAATGTATTTGGCTGTGATTTAATGGGCACACACACACAGACACATAATACACACATATATGTAATGTGTCACTTTGTCAATATTGTTCCAGCCGGGACGCTAATGGAGCAAAGTGAGGTGAAAATTTGACTGAAATTGAAGGAGAGAAAGATGAAAAGACAAAAGAAATGAGTAATAATAGAAGAAAAAACATAGGGCACTGACTGCATTTATACAGTATCCGTCACTGTGTGTGTGTGTGTGTGTGTGTGTTGCCTGAGGAACAGTTGATGGATTTGCTGCTTGGCTGCTCACACAGATTGGTGTCTGCTGTGATGGCAGCCTTGAACTGAAACAACGTGCACGCACACACACACACACACACACACTCGCGCCCAGCACTACACATGATTGCAATTTCTTCCTGTGCGAGTCTGTTTGTGTGTATTCTTAAGTTCTTAAGGATGAGTGGGTGTGTGTTGCCTCTAGGAGGCCATTTCAATGTGCTGTGGAAGGATGGATGATCACCAAGCAAAGGCCAACCGACGCACCAGAGAGGACGAGACAATTCAACTGGTTCAAAAACACTGTGCTTGTGCCTTCATTAACAACACTTTGTTATATCCCCTCTGTTTATTTCTTTCTTTGTTTTATTTTCACTGAATTAGTAACAGACCTGACTTGCTTCTCTGATTATTAGACTTTTTTTTCTGAAGTGGTAAAAACAAGTCAAACAACAGGATTTGTTTTTCTTTACTTAATAGCTTAAAAAGATATTTCCTGCAGTTGTACGGAGTAGTTTTTCAAAATATTTTAATGACGAGGAAGGATGAACTGAACCTGGATAATTTCACTATGGGAAATAACAACAACAGTAGAAGTAGTAAGAAACTAAATGTAATGAGCCGACTCATTACATTACAGATTCTGCAGCAAAAAAAAAAGATATTAAAACTGAAAATACATGTCAAAACCAGAGGCTAAAACTAGCAAAAGGTTAGTAGTCCAGTGAAAGGATTGTGTGAGCAATAAATTCATTATTTTAATAAAACCATCATCTGCAGTGAAGAGACAATACCCAGTATGGCTTTCTTTTCCAAATTTACACAAAAACAACAATTTAGTCACAGTTTGTCTAAATAAAGCTAAACAAACTTTGGAGGAGGTGAAACAATTAAGCACCCTACGCGCTACTTTATGGGAGTGTTAAAATAATTTCTGCTAACATACAGTTCAGCTCATTCAGACTAGACTGGCAGGAAAACCAGAATGACAAAAACCAAAGCTAAACGTGAAGGCCGTTCATTTTCCAACAAATGCCTTAACAAATCCTAACAATAATGAAGTCAGTGATGATGACAGAACTTCAAATAAAAGTCATGAAAAAACTCCACTTGCTAAAGGCAGATCTTACAGAAATGGTTTGGGAACCACAGTTTGGCTTGATAACATCTAATTCAGGAAGGTTTATGTTCTCACAATTGTTTATTGTTATTCTTTCTTCTATTTTTTCCAAAAGTGGTGCATCGGGGAGCAGCAGCGAATCAGAGAGCAGCTCAGAGTCAGACACGGATGAATCGGAGAGCAGCTCCAGCGACAGCGAGTATAACCAGGCTTCCCGCACAAACACACCCGAGGTAGGATGACAAGTGTGTTTCTATGTGTGAATGGGAATGTTAATGGGTATTCCCTGTAGCTGTGTGTACATAATGAATTACAAGAGGGGAAACAGGAGGGAAAGTTGTAGCACAATTGAATTAAAACGACAAAATCATTTGAAGAGCAGAGGAAGCAACTATGAAACAAATATTAAAAGGAAAGAGAAATCTAAAAGAAAGAGGAAGTTCAAAAGAGAAGACATGTATGTTAAGTCAGGTGTCTCATAATCTATATAGAAGGTGCAGTGGTCCAAATGTATTCACCCGCCAATTAAAATTAAATTAATTTTAACCTTGATTTGTGCTCATATTCATGTTACTCTTGTAATAATTGCAGCTGCCACAAAATATTAAAACCAGTTACCAATTTAATTTTGAAGCTGAAATAAATACAATAGTGACATACGTCCAATGTAGGTTATATTTTCCAGTTTAGTGGTCTTTATTCTCCCTGCTTAACTACTGTTAATGTCACTTAGCGTGTAAACGGTGTCTGTACACTGAATGGCTCAGTCTTTTGGTGTGTGGCATTTTATAATTTTAATTCATGAATTCCAACTTCATTTATATCAAGTAAAAAAAAGCTTACTTTGAATTATCACTTGTTAGAACTGTGACATTCAAAGTCACAGTTATAAGTCAAGGAGATGTCGCAGAGTGTTTTTACACAGAACATTTGAAATAATCATTGAACTAAAATTACTCTTTTTTTTCCCATGTAGCCTGAGCCACCGTCCACCAACAAGTGGCAGCTGGACAGCTGGTTGAACAAGGTCCAAGCTCAAACCAAACCTCTGGTTTCTGCACAGCAAGAACATCATCATGGCACAGGTTGTTAATTATGAAAAAGTAACTGTATCCTCCATATATGTATATATAAATAAAAGGTACTAATTCTGGTGAAATGTTACACTGCTGTAGGCTCCATCACCCAGGGTCCAGAGACCTTCTCTCCATGCAGTGAAGCAGCAGTGGGAGTTGGTACAACTGCCAAGGCCAAGCCCGGTACATCCAGTAGCACCTCTGCTGCAGCTGCACCAACGGTGGAACACAAGGACACCAGAGGAACCTTTTGGTACTTATTGCACGTTTACATTTTTCGTCTTCTTTCTCAGTCACAATTTAATCTATCAAATAATATGCAACCAAAATGAAAAAAAAAAAGCGGACTCCCAGCAACTAATGAATGAGAGAGTGACACGGTGACAGGTGGATGAGCAAAAATGCTGGCAATCTGTAAAAGACAGTCAAGAAAAATGATTTCTTGTTCCCTGTAGCGTGGGCAGAGAGAAGGCCAAGGCCAAGCTCAGCCAGAAGACCTCGGGGGAAAACCAAAGGTCCAAGATGAGGCTGTCACCGGCCCTGCTGTCAGGCCCAGAGGTCACAACCCCGAGGAGGAACACCACAGGGAAAAAACAGCCCAGACGGACAGAGAGGTCAAACAGTGTGGAGGATAATCAGAACCAGACATGGAGCAGAGCAAACCAGCACAGGTAAAGAAGGAAAATGGTGATATTTTCTTTATATTTAAAAAAAAATAAGTCGCTCCATCTCCATCCTAAAACTATGAATCCTTTACAGTTCACATTAAAAATGTGTGTTAGGGTGTTAATTGGCAATACCTTGCAGTACAGTACATTTGCAATGGGGAGGAAATATTATGGTTATTATTATGATTTCTTTGTTATCCAGAGCAAAGAAATTAAGAAAATACTCACATTTAAGAAGCTTAAACAATCGGAAATTTTGATTTAATCATGAAAAAAGCTTTGTACAGATTAATCGATTATCAAAATAGTTGTTGATTCATTTAGTAATCGATTAATAATTGATTCATCAAATAATTGTTTCAGCTCTAAATGATAATATTATGTGATTCCCAGCTTGGTAACACAGCAATGGTAATAGTGAAAATAAGGAGATATATTACAGTAATACCATGTTACTTCCAAAGTCATATCCAGGTTATGATTATTACTATGGGCTACTCTCACTATACTACCCTTACATAAAAATGATAAAATTGAAATGAATCCTTCCTTATACCCACCCTTCCACATATATTACTATTGAAATCACTTCACTATTACAAAATTAGTACAATAATATAATGATATTGTTGATATCATTATATAAGTGATGATAAGTGTGCTCTGGTATTTCTCAAGAACAAAAACAAATACGATTCATTCTTGCCTGGTCTATTATAAGCACCATGTCATTTATTAGCTACGACTTCTCACACTTGACTACTCAGAATTGTCACTTACAGTTGAGAGCTAACGGCGGCTCCAGTGCACCGTCATGATTTCTGGCAGCTCACCACTGAACACATCAGCTGTGAAAAATGTTCAGTCTGACAAAATGGCAGCTCAGCTTGACATCAGGCTAATTTCACCCTCTTCTCCATCAGTCACTTCTGTTGTTCCCTTTTTCCCCATTTTAAGCTTTCCCATACACAAACAAGTTTAGCTAAATACATGCTGTTTTCAATTATTTCATGCCGTCTTATTTTATTTCATAATTTTCTCCATTCTGTATTGAACAACGGCCCCCCTGGGGCTGACCAAAGAAACATCAGGAACAGCGCTCAATCGTGAATCTGATTTGTTTAGTGATGGCTCCTCACGCTGTGTTTTCTCCCACAGCAGCCCTGTTGCTACGAGGGACAAGGACCTGTTGCCTTCGTCCTCCCTGGAGCATCAGAACCCACCGAGGTCTCGAAGCAAAACCCCCAGTGGGAAAACAGCCCCCAGGAAGGAGCCTCGCAGCGCTACCACCTCCAGCAACAATACCATCACCCCACCAGCTGTGCTTCAGCAAACGCCTGTGCCAATACCTGCTGTCGGCGTGAACCAGGTTAGTTTCGGAGGAGGTGCGTGAACCAAGGGAGAAATTGCACACAGACAGCTGGGGTAAATTACTTCAACACCATAGGGAAGATTCCCTTCACCTCCAAACATCTGGAAGAACGCCTCAATTCCAAGTCCAACACACTGTCCATGTATCCTGTAACGATCACTTCATCTTATAGTCTCTGGATGATGTCATAAAAATTTTCAGCATAAGAAATAGTAGCATTACAGGATTATTATGGCAAATGTGCACAAGAGAGAGAAATATAACTGAATCCTCCTCCATCGTTTTAACCTATGAGTTAATGCTCAGTGGTTTTTATGAAGATTAGATCGTTTCAAGGAGAAAAAGAGAGCGAGAGAGAGAGAGTCACTTGTACACTCAAATGACTTTGTGTAAGTGAGTCATATAGAAAAAGGTGCATGGAAGAACAGGAATTGTACCAATAAAAACTATTAGATGAGATGAAAATATCATATTTAGTATTTGGCAATGGATTCAAAAATATCACTTGCTCTCAGTGTCATTACAGAGTAACAAATTAAAGGCTCTTTGTCACTGGCATGCAGGTTAGAAGCAACAACCACCTAAACTACTAATTAATTCCTTCTACACACTAGGGACAACAGCAGAACAACAAAGAACACTCAGCCAGTACATGTCTGACCCTGACATCTGCCACCTCTTTAACACCAGTGATGGGTGAGGTGTTATCACCACGGCAACCATTCAGACTTCAAAACCTCATCAGTTATTTTTGTAGCCACATAATTCATCATTAAATGCCTACTTAATCGTTGTTATGAATGCAACGTAGCTGTAATCGGCAACAAAGAAACAAAATAAAGAAAAATTCATTAGGGTTAAAAGGCAAAACATACTGACTGAATATTATAATTAATAATGACATTTAAATTGTTAATTAATTATGAATACAAGGATTCAGAGTTAAATTGTGGGGTTGCAGCAGCTAACTGAATTGAATTGGAATGATTTATTTTTTTTAAACGTAACAAAGAAAGAAGGAAATAATCACAGTTAAGAAGCTGGAAAAACAGAAAACTTGTTTTACTTATTAATAAAACACGCAAAGCAATTAACCCATGATCAAAATAGTTGACAGGCTATGTCGTAATCAGCTCTAGTGTCAACACCGCTTTCTAGAAAAGCAAGGAAATGCTTCTGTCAGGAGGGTAAATAATAATTTCCCTCAATATAAATATTCACTATGGTTCAGTATATATCAAAGTAATTGTATGTGTTGTGGTTTTCTGTCCATTAAGAATTTTTAAACCCCACTTAACTGGTTTCTTCAACATTACTTTAGGAGCAAAAAGTGTTCAACGATTTGACATTTCATTGCGATAATTATATTTGAAGACTGATTTGAACAATTTTTTTGAACCGCTTTTGTCTATATTACAGAGCCCTATAGCTGTATATGAATTATTATCATGACATTATCATTATTAACTACCTAAAATCGTCCCCTTTTTCTTTTCTTTTCTCTCAAACAGGATAAGGATAAAAGGAAGCACAGAGGCCCGAGCACCAGAATCACACCCAAGTCCCGGGAATTCATTGAAACGGATTCGTCCTCCTCCTCCTCAGAATGTCACTCTGAGTCAGAGGAAGCCATTAAAATCCCTGCTCTGCCACAGACGACACGCGCTGCAATTAACACGCAGACTCTGTCCAACATGCACATGCACGCGCCTCTCCTACCATGCCTTGGCTCCGCTGCAAGTTTGGGGGGTCTGGGAACATTTGGAGGAAAAGGGCTGCGAGTCAAAGATGGCGGTAATGTGACCGTTAATGGTAGCAGCAGCACTAATAGTAGCATTAGCAGCGGGAATAATGGCAGCAGTAACAGCTGTAACTCCCTAAGCATTAGCAACATAAGTGGTTCATTTGGTACATCTGTTCCTGATCCTGGAGGGTTAGGAGGGCAGTGTAAGGACCCGGAGTCCATGTCACCACCTTCGAACACGGGACACGAGGTGCCTCTGTCCCCCCTAAGGGACTATCAGGAGAGCCAGAGTTTATGGGTCAAAATTGACCTCAGTCTGCTCAGCAGGGTACCGGTTCAGGGTTTGGGGGAAAGATCCAGGGTGGGTCTCGCAGAAAGGGATGGGAGTGAAGGGAGAGACAGAGAGAGGCAGGGAGAGAGGACAGGTGTGGCAGAGAGAGAGAGACAGAAGCAGGAAGACAGAGAGTGGTCAGGGCTGAGGGAAAGACAGAGGTTAACTAAAGGGGAGCGACAGGAGGAGGAAAATGAGCGACTAGTTCAGGACAGAGAGAGGCAAGGTGACAGAGACCGATTAACAGAGAGAGAGAGGCAGACAGACAGAGAGGACAGAGAACGATTAGGGCTCGGGGAGAGGGAGAGGACAATGGCGAGGGAGAGAGAGAAAGTATGCGTGGGACTGGGCGCTCTGGAAAACTCCTCTGTGCCAGAGCAGAGCAATACCAGGCTAGCTGGGCGGACAGAGAGAGGAGAGAACGAAGGTAAACACAGGAGACAAGCAGCCGGGAACATGATGGTCTCAACAGAGAAACACACCAGCAAGAACAAGAGGAAACACAAGGTGTGTTGACACTAACTAGTCTGGGTTATATTCATCAATCCCCATTATATTGCATACGCTTATTCTCTCCGGCTCTAACTCATCCGTCTATATTCTCAGTCGGACCACACCGAGTCACCAGTCAACGGCAGTAAGAAGCTGCGACTGGACAAAGACTGTCAGCTCCTCCCTCCCTGCATCTCTCCAATACACAACCACAAGAACAGCTCTACAGAGTAAGTACCAGCATAGCTCTCTGAAGCCCATTTCACACTAGGGCTGAACAAGTCCAAGTAACACAGTTAGCAAATTGCAATGGCGACATTTTTGGTGTGTTTCCACTGAGTGGAACGGTTCGGTGCGGTGCGGTATGTATTTTTTGCATTTTAATTAGGAATAGTACCAAAAGACCCTTCCCTTACAGTACCAGGGTAATGGTATGATACGGGTGGAGCTAGATCCACGAGCCACGACAGTGGGCTGGATGGCTCGATGTCCTCCATTGTCTGCTGTGTTGTTTTCTGCTGTGTCGCGTTCACACCCCGCCTACCAAGTAAAGGCATTCTTATCAATCTAAACGCAAGCCTGACCCACTTTATTGGTCTAAACTGTACCGTACCAAACCCAACTGTACCATGATGGAAAAGAGCTTTCTGATATGCCAAATAAAAAAGTGCAATAAAAGCATATTTAAATTAATTCAGTATTAAGTATAATTCAGTGATTAGTTAATATTATGATGATGGCATTTGGTCATGCTTGAGCTTGTTTTAAAACTTGAACAGTATATAAAGCTTTACGCTTAAAAAATGCTTGTGTAAATCAACTCACAGTCACAATATCTGATATTTTACGTCAATTGTTCAGTTCACAGTACACAACTTTGAGTTCAGACTACTCATTGTTTCACTAGGAGAAGTAAGACTAATATGTCGACTCCCTGAAGTATTTTGTTCACAAAAACAAGGTGTAAGGAGTGACAGGAAGTGCTTGGTTTTTCTACAGCTAACACTTTTCTTGAAACAGCAAAGTGTGTGATTTCTGTTTTGTTTCTTTTGTTTTTTTGATGTTGACTTGCCTTTGCCACCTTCGTCTCTGTGGTGGAAAGGGAATTACTGTTCCACTTTTCCGCCTAACGCCTCCACCTTGTCCTGTTCTGTGATTGGCTGGGGCTTTCACAGATTCCGTCTAGATTTGAGTCATGTGTCCATGAGACATCGATGAGTCTCTCTAATAACGTCTTAGAATAGTTCAGCTCATGCTCTGATAGGAGGCTTTCGACACTGAATTAAACATCTGGTTGTGAAGTGGAAAATTACACTGAAAGTTGTGCATTGTGAACTCGGCTTAAGGGACTAACCAGGAGAAGAGGGTACACAATTCTGCAGCAAAGCATGAGCAAAAATTCAGTTTTCAGGCAAAAAGTTCAGGAGAAAATCTAGAAATGGGCAGATACTGTATCAATATCCACCCACTGTGAAGAGTGAATGTTTTGAATACATTTTATCCAGCACTCACACAAAAATGAATACCTCGACAAATCATTCACTACATCACACACTGGGTTTGTTACTATATCACGACACCGTATTGTCCGTCTTCTCCGTTCTTCACCTCAGTTCCTCACCGAACACCACAGCCCTCATGTGACCGTAGCACCAACACCAGACGAGTTTATCAAGTTCACCGGAGACTGGAGTATTTTTAGGAAGGTTTAACATTTGTAATGTGCTGATGAAGTCATTAAAGAGGTGAGTCCAATTCACACTGTGACATGAGGATGACACAGTGTGAATTTCAGCATTCCACTTGAATTATTAAAAACAGACTGTGCGGGCTGCTGCTATAAATAAGCCTCGGTGTCACAGACATGGAGGAACGACTTCAATAACATCTCAGTGTTGTGAGAGAGTTTACAGTAGGGGGAAAGTGGAAGGGAAAGAGGGGGTGACCTGGGATTGAACCCATGACATTGTGGGGCATTTTTCCACTTATGAGCTATGAAACCTGCATCACTCTGCTTAGGCTCACATTTGGTCAAAATATTCTTGTAAAAGTCTTGTTGATCGTTTGATGCAATCTCTCAAAACACATTTGGAGTGGTCTGGGATCACATGGCTACATTCTTTTACATGTGTGAATGCAAATCCATCCTCTGGACACAGTAAACACGACCACCTCAGTTGATGTCCTCTGAATCACAGCAGTTTCACAGTGAACTGAAAGTAAATGGGGTTTATTGGTGGATAGAATATAATAGAAAGCTTTGTTGTCCTTGTATACAGTAGAATATAATGTAATGTTTTGCAACCAGCAGTAGATGCAGTCATAGAGACAATGGCAAAGCAAAACCCTGAGGTGGCTGCCACACAGGGAATAAATAATGGATAAATATCCATTATATAATATATATATATATATATATAAATATATTTACAGTAATTACACATTATAAATTTATTGCACAGGTGAGGAACATCAAAAGGTTTGTGTCTGCAACTCAAACTGTCCCTGAATCTGCAGGTGCAGGTTTTAATTGACCTGTAGCGCCTGTCAGAGGGCAACAGGTAGAAGAGATCATGAGCTGTGGGGTTGGCGGAGTCTTTAGTTATTGCTTATTATTTTGAAGATGCAGTGGGAACTGGAACTGTGATTTATCTGTGGCTTTAAGCACAGTATCAACACTGATCACACAACCAAATACACAGACAACAGACTCATGGGTCCTGTTGGGTCTAAGGTCTTAATCTGAGTGATTATGTAATGTAGTGTTTTGAGATGATGTATGTTATAAATTGGCACTATACAAATAAAATTGAACTGAATTGAAATAGTTTAGACTTGTTAAAAAAAAATTCATTCCTTCACACAGACAGAAATCACATTTGTGTGTATTTGCATACATGGTAGTGAAGTGGTTGACACACACACACACACATTTTAATGCCAGGTGTCAACAGTTATACTTAATGCTGAACGTGTCTAAATATGGTAATAGGTCCAGATTGTAACCCTCCTCTCACATAGTCCCTTGGCCCTAAAAGCATAAGTGGTATGTCTGATGGACGGAAGCCAAAAATGTCTCTCTGGCCGAGAAATAGTTGAATCATTGCACATGTATTACAGAGGAATATTTGGCAGATATACTGTGGCCATTTTGTGCTGTAAATCTCTGAACTTATTATCTCTTTAAAATAACTAGGAGATTGTGTATGCTTTGCTGCACGTGTGCCTACCCCTATCCTTTAAAGGACTCTGTATTGACTTCCATTCATTTGGACAGCCTGACAAAAGCCTTATCCATTAACCTAACCGAAACCCTCACCTTAACCATAACCACAGTTCAAATCTTAGACCTAAACTTAACCTCAGAAATGAGGTTCTGCCTCAATACGACCAGGTTTTGGTCTCCATGAGGACTACTGGTCCTGACTAGGTCAGTATTTATGCCAGAAAAGGTCCTAAAGAGGTAAAAAATACAAGTACAAGTACACACACACACACACACACACACACACAGGTATCTACTTGAACATAGACAGACACACAGTTGCACACAAATTAGCATAATCGTACACACAAACACACCAGCATACATCAATTATGCTGCACACAGGCAAAAAAAGCATACACATACACTTGCACATTCTCACAAACACACACACACACACACACACACACACACAACTAATTAGTCTTTGTCTCCCTGGTTTTGTATATTATCACTAATGTTGGGGCCTGGGGCGTTGTTCTGCGAGCTCAGCAACTTCTCTCTCTGCATCAAACCCCCAGAGTTTCCAGGCAGAGGAAAAGTATAAAAATATTAACCATTGAGCTGCAAACAATGAGTCACAGGAGCCACAATAAGGCAGCTGAGGGATTAATGGTTGATGCTCAAGCAGGGAAGCCTGAGTCACAACAATTTTAAAAAGAAACATCAATCAGTAATGAAATTACAACATAGTTAGACAATGATATCCCAGTGCAATCTATAAGTACGGTTTACACACTCAATGTCTGTGTACTTTATTTTAATCAATACCCCAAAAAAAAAAGGGAAAAAAATAAGTGTGAGTAATAACGACAGAAATAATAGCCTAATGGGAGCATTTTAGTCTCAAGATGCAAGTTCAAGAAAAGTCATAGCATAAGCTCAAGGGGGATTAGGTGGCTTTAGAGTTTAACAGGAGGGTCGGGCTGTTAGAAGGATCATGTTTGGAGGTCACCAGGGACAGTTTAGTGGAATGGTGGTGCAGGAGTGCTCGAAAACTGGAGGAAAAAAAACATAATGAAATTATACTACATGGTCTCTATACTTCCAGAGCTCCCAACAGTGATCTTCACAGATATTGCATAAAAAATACTGCTCTGTTTGGCCACTTATACACATAAATGATTCTCCTTGATATCAACCAATGCAATGGTTTTATTCTCATTATTAAATCTCCATCATGTACACAGCATGTTTCTGAGGATCCAGTGAGACAGAAAGCTGAGGTCATAGTGGTTTAGTCCCCGTTTTACCTAACATAAAAACCACTTGAGCTGCTGAAGTTAGTGCAGTGATAGTAAGAGAGAGACTGAAAGAATTTTAATCTGATAACACCAAAATGTATTTCCTTTGGCTGAGAGGTGTGTGGTACCACCGCAAAGCAACGACTATATGAATAGGAATGATAAAAGTGTATTTTCTACAATATTTGTAGGTCTATGAAACATTCATCTGTTTACGCAGTGAAGAAGCATTTGGAGTCAACAGCTGCTCTGGCAGCAGTGGCTACAGGAGACGCTGCAGTCTTATGACGGATTATTTGTTAGTTCTCATTTGTTATGTGTTTATTTTTAGAATTATTGTCACCCTAAATATTGTGAACAGCTGGTGACATCTCTGAAAGCCGTAGAAAGTTGTAGTTTCTAATGCGGTGACTTATACAACTGAATAATAACCCCCAAATAGAAATGCAGCATTAACTTACCTCTTCATCTCATTTAACCAATATACAAAAGTAATTTGGATAAATAGAGTAAAGATACGTATGTAATAAAACTGAAGGATTCAGTGTCATTGCCACCGCTTTGTCATTTGAGTGGCTTTGTGTGTATGTGTTTTCTGTAGCTCTCTGAACAGGAAGCAGTCTCGGCGGCGCAACGAGAAGCTGCTACCTCCCCTCTTGTCCCCGCTCTCTGACGAGCCCCCACGTAAACGGACCTGCGACAGCAGTACGTCTCTGAACCAGGACGGAGGCACCACAGGGATTCTGCCCTGCTCCACGACGTCCACATCCACCACCTCCTCCTCCTCCTCCTCCTCCTCTCACAGGCACAGGAGAGGTGAAGTCAAGGTGTCGGCACATGCGAGAAATGGCAGCGTGAGTCCCTTTTGCACAGTTGTATACTGACAGACAGTGTTGGTTAAGTTACTTATATATTACATATCACTCGTCACTTATATTTCATTATTACTTTCTCTGCCAAGTAACACGTTAAGTTACTTTCACCAAAACACCTGCTGGAGCGTTGGTGGCGGGTCACGTTCAACACAGCCAGGCTTTCTTTCAGTGGAATAAAGTGCTGATGGTGTGAATCCATAAGTTATGTACAGTAATCACTAAATGAATATGCGTTTATAAACGTGATAACTGTAGACCTTTATAAACAGTTATTCCATTATAATTGCCAATAAAGTTTACATTTAAAAGTTTTGGGGCAAATCAGGGTTAAAATCATTTTATTGAAATATGCCCGTCTTTAATACAGAGAATAAACTAATTCATTCATCAATATTTCACTACCCACAAAACCAGCACTGTGAAACGGACAGTTGCAGAAAAAAACAGACCATAAAATCATCATCCTCAGTGTTTTATGAAACTGTTCATTCATCCAGTGTTGGATGTTTATCTCAGACACTACATTAATATTACCTGAAACAAATTAAGGAAAAATTATTTTGTGAATTAAAGCTCTTGGCTTTATTGTGAGACTTCTGTTTTTCAGCAAATAGCAGGCTACACTTTGAGAAAATGCATCCGACACATCTTAACCTTTCTTGCAAGCCCTCTTATAAAAGGTCCTCCCCCAAAACAAGGACGTTTTAGTCAGGTTTAGGCAGGTTAGTGACAGAAATGCAGACATTCATTCTGTGTTTATTATAGTTTTGTAAGGGCTACACACACAAACTTTATTTGTGGATGGCTGTCAAGGCGTGAAAAGGATTTAAAAATAAAAATGAGAAATGTAAATTCCATGCAACAGCAGCGCGAGTAACGCTTTGATCGTGTACACTCCTCTAGACTCTTTTTCTTTCTCTCTAAAGGTCACTCACACTGACACGGAGACGGACACACGCACCAACACATCTATACAGTCAGCCTCATTAAAAACTTTATTTTGTGCTGGAGAGGATTTACCGCAGCTTTTGAATGAGCTCGCACATAAAATTTGTAAATTAAAAAGTTAGTTTCACATGAATAAATGATCATTAAACGTGAACAAAACAAAACTTGTGATTTATGGAAAGTTACAACTGAGTGGCAGGGGTAAATGAAATGTTTCGCATCTAATTTCTAATTTAACGAGAGACTATAAAATCTACTGGAAACCTTATATCAAACATTTATTTGTTTTATGCTTTTTGGGCGTGTATATAGGTGCATTTCAGTCAAGCAGATATTCATTTATCCATTGTAAATTTATGTCCCTTCTGTTTGTTTAAATAAACTTTTGTTGTTAGCAATAATCATTGAATTTATTTTACACAGTGGTATAATTTTAAACAGTTTGATTATTTATCTTTCTGTCATCCGTTTTTTTTGTGCATATGCATAGGTCAGCGTTTCCGTGAAGGACCACGCCTTTCCCCGTCGTTTTAGTTTTAACAACAAACTTTGCAGAGAAAGCGGCATACACCTTCTTTTGTGTGTACAAAAACTTCATAAATGAGGCCCAAGGTTCATAGAGAGAATAATATGTAAAAACGTATTTGTTTGTTTGTATAACATGTATATAGATTTGTATTGGGAGTTGGTGCGCACAGTTCAATTTAAATCTTTGCAATAGAGTAGGACTTAAAGTGATAATGTGCAATACAAATACTGTAGATATCTGTTACATTCAAACCATTGCCGAATGAGTTCACACAATGCTCATTAAGTTGATCAGCTTTTCTCAGTACAGCAGTTCTTTCGTTGTCATGTCCATGGCAACATTTCCGTGCTACACAGAGTGATGCATTTTATGTCACGACTTGAGCTGTCGAGGCGGTAGAAGCACTCAGTGCGAGTTAAGACTTCATACAGCAGCACTATGGCTAAAAACACCAATCACGATTTTACCTTCTCACCAACGTGAGTCTGCCTGACTCACGTGTGTGCCTACATGTGCACCTCACAGTTTTCTGGATGCAATCAGAATGAGTAATGCTACAGTAGAAGATAGCACACTTTCTGTCACACATTCTCTCTCTTTTTCTATGTGTGTGTGTGTGTGTGAGAGAGAGAGAGAGATTGGGGAGAGTAGAAGAGAAACTAGGTCAAATCAGGATTGCAGTGTTTTGGCAATTACTCAGAGATCCACAGGGGGCGATATAGGCTCCACACTGGATCGTTAATTAGTCCAGACTTCTTCTTAATTTTTTTGGATTTGAAATATAATTCACAACAGAACCCAACCATCAGCAAGCATTGATACATTTAAAAAATGTATGTATTTAAATTAAAGTTTTCCTTCTTTCATTCTGACACATAATAGCTACACTACATATGACAAATGATTTCCGGGCAACATAGGACTGACGGAGGGATTTGTTGCTGAAGAATATTAAAACCCATTGCATCTAATCATTCTTTAAAGCACAACTCCACTCACAGACTGCTGTAATCCAGCTGGCAGAGTGAATCCATCACTGTGAATGAGCGTTGTAATAGCTGACACACAATAAGGCTAATTAATACCATTACAACAATAGACTTCTATGTCATCCCTACTACAGGAAATGGATCCCTCCAGCGAGAAGCCCTGTGGAGATGGTTACCATGCCAACGGACAGTCAGACTCCGATGTGTGGACGGAACCACCGATGGATCCTGCCGAGCCTCGCAGGCCAAAGCTGTCGTTTAGTGACACGTATGTACACGCACGGTTTATCACACACATACCAGTATTTACACTTACATCACCACTTCAATACTCTTAATATGACTTTGGATAAAATATCCGGTACGTATGATTGTATTAGTGTATAACAGCTGTATAATAAATGTTTGATTTTGTAACTAGAACATGTGCTAAGTTTTGAAGCAGAAGTTTACTACCAACTGAGGGACAACTCGGCTCACATAAACCAGATGCTTAAACCAAGGAAGACAGAGTTGTAAAAGAGTGTTGACATCCTTTCTAATATGCAAAAGCCACAGTAGTTCCCTAACATGCTTGGCGGGGGGGGGGGGGGGGTTTAGATCAAGATTTTCTTGATCTACCAAAAACATCTAAACATCACTCTTGTTCATATCCACTTGCATAACTCACATGGATTTTGTGTAACTACTTGATTTCATTTGTCATGACATTTGTCAGGTATTTTCATTTTACGTGAAAGCATATGCTTTTAATCAAAATATGCATATAATTGTGTCTTTTCTCTCCTTGGTGCCTGGTAATTACATTGTTTTGAGGCTGAACAGAGAGTGTTTTTGTTTGTTTTGTGCCATAAAACAGTTTGTTTTATGGCACAAAATGATCTTCCGGGGAGTTTCAGGAAAGTGGGGAAATTAGTGAAAGGGTTGAAAACTCTAGTGCCGGCAACCCTGAGCCATAGAGTGGCTGCTAATTGTCTCCACCATGACCCAATACAAAATCCTGTCGACCCCAACCAACACTAATGGAGAGAGAACACCAGCACTGGCAGCTGCATGATGGTCCACCAATTATCAAGTAGCTGCTGTCAAAAAAAATAACACTACATGCCAGTTTCACCTGAACTTTACAAGTCACACTTATCTGCCTGCAGACTTGACTTCTTCCACCCCGCTGGTTCCCTGCGGCAACTCAATACAGTTCAACACTGTGGTGCAGGGCGGTGAATGAAGCTGACCACTTCAATCACCAAGACTCTCTGCATTCTTTCAGATATTTTTGTTAAAACATCTCATCCGTTATCATCATCTCTTTACAGCCCGACTTATTTCTTATGTAATTCATCCAAGTTTAGGGATAATACATCTGTACAGTGTGCATTGGTGTTTTTAAAAAATGCACTAATGGGCACACGGTGGCCAATGACTATATTGTGGGTGGTAGAAAATGGCTGTAAATACCTCACCACTGCTTCCGCTGATGCGTCTTACAATTATTTGTCCCAAAGGGTTTGTGCAGTATTTATGAAACAACATGTTTTGATGTTGTACTAAGGTTACACCAAGCCTGGGGTGTGTATATCTAAATAGGCTCCTGTATATAACACACTGCAAGTGCCTTGAAGTGACTGATTATGTAAATCGATAACATACAGAGGTTTTGTTAAATTACGCGTTGATGCAAACATGCAACATTGTGTGTTTATTTTTTTTTTTTTCTTCTCCGCTGTTCTCAGAGTCCACAGTGCCGACTACTACATGCAGGAAGCCAAGAGACTGAAGCACAAGGCTGATGCTTTGGTAAGTCTTTCTGCAATCATAGTAAAACACGGCAGACACACATTTACACCTCTCTGCTCGAGCACATACAGAAAAGAGACGGATGGATAGATACACACAGATGGCAAGAAAACAATTTGAAAACACACAATGTTAACTTGCACAGTCTCCAATTTAATTATGTGTGTGTTGTTGCTCACGTGTGTGCACATCGAGCGTGTGCACAAGGAAATTCTATTTCATATCAAGGCAAGAACTGTGCAGTATAATTTGTGTTATTTATTGCACCATTTGTCTCTAAGGGAATGCTGCTTTCAAGGACTGATTATGTCTGCAAGATTATACAATATCAAAAGAATTATCTGATCCCCCCTGAACAATGAAATGAGATTTATTTAGCTCGTTATTTATCTTATGTTTACGCATTGTTTCCTCAGATTTGTCTGGGGATTTGCATCTTAGCGGGAGATTATTCAAAGAGAAGACTGCACGTCTGCCTCAGCATTGTTATGATATTCCTTATTCCATCTCTGTCTTATGCTCGTCTCTTTCTCTCCATTTAAATTTCTCTGTCTCCGTCGCTTTTCTTTCATCCTCCCCATTTGTAGATGGACAAATTTGGTAAAGCAGTGAACTACGCAGACGGAGCCCTCTCCTTCATAGAGTGTGGAAATGCCATGGAGCGAGATCCACTAGAGGCCAAATCACCTTATACCATGTACTCTGAAACTGTGGAGCTTATCAGGTATGGATGCACAGAATAACTTCTGAAGTCAAATGAGTTAGTGATCACTTTTCTTTCAGCCATCATTTTTAGCCATTTTTGGACTAAAGTAGCACGACGTAAACTCTGTCAACAGGGATTTGATTGACAGGATGAGGAAGAGAATTTTGTGGTAATCTCCCCTCATGAAAGGCAATTAAATCAGAGCAGGAAATACTACCCTTTTTCATTTTGGTTCTATGCAAATGTTACACTCAAACTACTCCATCAAACGAAATTAAAAAGAAACCTGTTTTCTAAAGTGATCTCTCGGGTCAAACATATCTCGATGCTGATTAAAGCATGGTTATTGCACAGTTGTAACTTGGACTGGTCACAATAAAAGGCCACATTAAAAGGTGCAGTTTATCCTAAAGAAATACATTTATTAGGTGCTGAACTAAAACTTCACACAGGCCATTTTTAAGGGGAAGCAGAAAACCAGTATCTGGTGTGACCATCATTTGCCTTTTGCCATGTGTACGTCTTTTACTTCAATTCACGGACAACAGCAGCAAAAATTTAAGTTTTATTTTTGCTGAGTGTATATTGCCTGCATGTTGATTTGTATTGAAATTATCAAATACTTACACTATACTCCTTTTATATTTTAACATAAAAGTCCAAATGCATTTGTGTCTCTTTCCTACATCTACAAGCAAATTGAAGTTTACTGATTTTTTTTTTTTGCATTATCAGCTCCATCATCAAGCTTCCTGACTGTAGTTACTGCCTAACAACTTAAATGATATATGGCTGCTTCTGTGTCCACTGTGACAAATTACAACTTTAACTTTTCCAATTGAAACTTTATATAACACATGTATTCAGAATATTTTTTGCCTTTCCCATCTAAAGACTCACAGAGCTGAACATGGCTAACATCTTAAAAGGATTGGCACTTATTTCATCGTGTGAAGTGGAATTTACAGAGAGCAAACAGTGAATAACAAATGACTGCCACCTCTGAAAACAGACAGGTTGACAGCAGGGAGGTGCAACGACAATCTTAACTGAAGGTCAACGGTTCAAACTTAGCTCATCTATATTCATCCATCCTGCTAAAGTGTCCTTGAGCAAGACACAGGCTCGTTCCCACCTACAGGCCCGCTGATCTATGACTCTGATCTCTGACCTCACTGTGGGGAAAAGACAAGCATTTTCCTGCAGACATCAGTTAGGGACAAAGGTGTAACTCCTCTCTGCTGACTCACTCGTCAGTGCTGAACTTCATATCGACTGATTAATCAACACGCTAAGCAGCATGAGGGGGTTTAGTATGTCATTGGGGACGAGGAGACGCAGCTTCATTCAAATTACATGTTTAAAGACAGGTTTATTTAGGTGAATTAGTTCATAAGCAAATGAAAATTAATTTAATTTATGCAAAAATGGTAGATGCAATCTGCGTATGTCTGCTTTAGCTTCAGTCAGTGCACTAAAACAAGCAAATATAGTACACAAAAAAAAGGAAAAGAAAGTTTTCTTTTTAATTTACATAGGGTGGGAGTCAGGATAATCCTCCTTTGTTAATCAAACAAACACACCCACACTCATCAAAAACCTTTATTGGTTTTAAAGGTGTGTAAAGGACTATCAAAAAATTACTAAAACTGCTAATATCTGTAAGCAAATGACCATATTCTTGGTGCTAATCAAAGCATTTACCCATTTGATCTGAAAAAGGAATAAGCGAGAGTGGTTTTCTGAGCTGTAAACAAATTTATCATTGATTCAGATGATCCAATGAAGTGCCTACAATATTTTTTAATACCTAATAAATAACCAAAGTAGAAATGTTTCACTCCACAGCTGCCTTAGCTTGCCTTGCCTTAGGGCACTGCAGCAGTTTTGATGCTGGCTGTCATCGAGCTGAAGGAATTAATTACCAACTGTCATACCCATGCTTTACATACTGAATATTTATTTTTATGTTCAGAGAAAGCAGCTCCTGCTTTTAATTCTGACCTTGATTTTCTAATTAGAATGAACCTTGAGTGTAAATGTATTCACTATCATGATAAAAAATAAAGTGGGTTTATGTTTGATTCATAAATCACTGGAAATGTCAGCAGACGAATAATGAGCATCTTTCACAGGTACGCCATGAGGTTGAAGAACTTCGGCAGCCATTCAGCCACCGTCGCTGAGAAGAAACTCGCCGTGTTGTGGTAGGAACGTCTTTATGATTGTGTGCGTGCCAGTGTTTTTGTTTATTACAAACTACAAAATATGCAGTGCCATAATCAAGGAGTTATTAAATCCCTGAACTACTTTCTGAATGTTTGCACCAAAGACCAAAAAAGTCTTTCAATGGTAATGACACCAAAGTCCACAGGGGGCGATACACGTTCTGCACTGGGAGCTGAAATAGACAACTTTTTGTCTTAATTTGGTCATTATGATGTTACACGGTTTAATGGTGATACAAAAACAACACAATCCAAGTTCATTTCAATCCCCTATAGTCAGTTTACAAAGAAAGGTGTGGGGTTTTATGTTTTCATTCAAGAGTATTTTACCTTTTCCACATTCTTTACTTCGCTCAAGTCTTTCCTAATCCTATCAGGAATGGTTTGAAGTCCAGACGCATTCTGTGTGAATGAAATGAAAATGATATTGAGGACGGAGCTTTGAGGGGAATTTGTACAGAGCATTCATCTGCCTTCTAATGGTTTTGTTTCCATAGTAACCGCTGTCTGTCTCTGCTGTATCTGAGGATGTTCCATTTGAAGAAAGACCACGCTGTCAAGTACTCGCGGTCACTCATGGAGTACTTCAAGGTAAAAACACACACACACACACACACTGGGACATGGACTTTATTTTGTTCCTCTTTTCTGCCTCCGTGGTTGGAAAATATGCAAAGCCAATAACAACTCTCCAATACATTTCAAATTCTATTTCATGGTGTCTGTGCATTAATTTTGTGCGACGTTATTAAAATCCATTCTTTCTCTTTGATATTAATGTATTAATTAACTCCATCAATCATCGCTGTGGATTGTTCGGGTTTAATGTGCTTGTTTTGATTAATTAGTTTTGTTAAATTAATTACTGAGGATGTCATTATCACAGTGCAGCATTTGCATTGATGGGACTGGATTTGTGGGAAGCAGCTCACTGAGGGTTTAGCTGTGTATGTGGTGTGAGGTGCTCAGAAAGCATTTTTAAAAAGAAAAATGGCAAAAAAAACAAAACACTTCTGTAATCTACATATTCATATGAAAGTGGATTTTAATTACTCATCCTCACAGACTTCAGGAGTCACATATACTGCATGTGAATCAGTGGAGCAAATCAAATGTCATATCAGCAATGCTCTGGATATTTAGTTAATGTTAGTGTGTTATAATATATTACATTAAATTCTTAACTTCAATCAAGGTCAGGAGTAGATCAGGAATAGAAAGTTTGATACTAAATTTGTGTTTTTTGTGACCAGAATTCAGCCAAAAGCTCCCACCACGCACCTTCTCCCTGGAGAACCAATGGGAAGTGAGTAGAACACACACACACACACACACACACACACACTAAGAAAACCCCCTTTCATTCACATGCTGCAGATAATTGTGAATTTACAATTCACCAAAGCTCCGCTGCCAAATACCATGCCACCCTCGACAGCCACTTGCTCAAACAAACCCCTCAGGAAGCAAATGGAGGGATTGATTTGTTGTAGATGTGAGAGGGAGAAGACTGGAGGGGCTGTGGAGGACTGCGTGAGAAGGAGTGATGGGGGGAGAGATGATGGATGGAGAAGGAGGGCATGGAGGAGCTGTGGATGTGAAGCTAATGAGTTTGGACAGCTCTGACGCTGCACAACAGCAGGACTGGAGCCCAAAGTGTTTAGTCGTGTGTGTGTGTACGTTCTTGTAGTTGTTATCGCTTTAGTACCTTTTCTGATATAAACACTGACCTTGTCAGAACCAGCAGTCCTCCTCACGGAGACCAAAACCTGGTCCTAATGAGGCAGATCCTCATTTCTGAGGAACTGGTTGAGTTCAGGGCAGAGATTTTACTTGAAGTTAGGCATGAAGTAACAGGTTGTTGTTGTCGTTGTTGTTAGGATCAACGCTTTGTTTGGGCTGTGCAAATCAATGAAAGTCAATTCTGTGTCCAAAGAAGAATAGCTGTATATGTGTGTGTGTGTGTGTGTGTGTGTGTGTGTGTGTGTGTGTAGCACTGAACAAGGCAAGTCGGGTTAGAAGCGATCAAGGCCACACTGACATTATATCACTGCTAGAGCTACACACCAACAGTCAAGTCCAGGGTCCACCTTCACAACACACTGTATTACATGAAGCAGAGTGAGGAGAGAGTGCTGTGAAGACAACTACATCATTACCCACAGAAAAAAAACTAATATTAATATGAACGTGTAAAAGCCAAGCAAATCCGTGAATGACAGCTATGACAACAGATCGATCCATTCAGTCAGTGTTGATTGTAGTATTGTGGTTAAGGCTTTGGATTTTCTTTTTTTTCCAGACAACTTTATTGATTAATGGCTATCAGGACATAAACAGGAAAGCGTTTTTGAAACCAATTACACACTATAATTAATTTAGCTATTATTAAGCGGTTCAACCATTAAACAATTGACAGCCTTGGCTTCATGTAACTGGTGTTTTCCTCCTCAAGTGTTCCAGTTACAGCAGCACTATTCAGAACATTTTCGATTTTGAACATTGCCGATGCAATAAAATCCCCTCAGATCCAAACATTTGAACAACTTTCGCAACTCATTGAAGGTCCTCGAGTGTATGTGCCAGACTGTGTCCGTCTCTCTGATGTCACCACTGTTTTCAGGCACTGGTGATACTGCTCTATACCCTGTACACTGTTGCCCAGCAACAATCTGCAGAGTTGCTAACTAGCCCGTCAGCACAAAAAAGTTACATATACCACAAACATGACTCCAAAAGAATGTGAACATTGCTGTGTCTGTTGGATGCATAAAAATAGCAAATGTTGTGACGTTGCGATCTTGCACCACTGCCCCCAAGTGGCTAAAAATGTTCATGTTACATTATGATACTTGTTCCATTGTGTCAAAAACACTTTGAACACCTTTGTCCAAATACGCTGTCTGTTATCTCTTGAAACATCCTGTAGTATATTTTACATTTCAAGTTAAAATTTAAGTCGAGTGTGGCAACCACTTGCTTTATCATCTCTAAGTCTGTTACGAAATTGTAACACAGCATCTGGCTGACAGACTCTGTAACTGCAATGAAATACATTAACTTCTTGTCATATTACTAGACTTAAGTGTCCGTCTGTGTTCCAGGGTCAATGGGACTCCATCTCCCCTCTCACTCAGCCCCTCCCCAGCCAGCAATGGAGGAGGAGGATCTGGAGGGGCCCCAAGCTCGTTGGGCAGTGTAGCTATTCCCCAACGCATTCACCACATGGCTGCCAGCCATGTTAACATAACCAACAACATCCTGAGGAGTTATGAACACTGGGAGACAGCTGACAGACTGGCCACTGATAGCCAAGGTAGGACCACAGATAATCTACTACCACCTTAATACTGACTTGTGCATATGCGTTGCGTTACACACTAAATAGCAAGAGTTGTTAATGCTGCAAAAAGGATGGTAATATGACGTGTGCAGTGTCCACCCTCGTTGGGTGCACTTTGTCTGAAAGCAACAACCTTTTCCAAAAGCTGCATAGTGTTCGAACTAAACGTAGACAAGTGATTGGCTGCCGCTCTCTCTGTAACGTCTGAAATGTAGGAGTTCATCAACAGTCTGTGTTGTTTTCACTACTATGCTGTAAACCTCAGGAAGACCAGTGTCAAATAAAACAAATGACTCACCAAAGTCTTGTCTTGATGCACATGGCTTCTTATAGTAATTCTGTCTCTTCCTCACCCTCCTGTAGATTTCTTCCAGGAGCTGGACTCGGTCATGGAGCCACTGAGTCAGCAGAGCAGCATGACTGAGCTTGTGCGATACATCAGGCAGGGACTACACTGGCTCCGTATAGAGGCTCACCTGCTGTAGAGCGACAACAGAGACAAAATAAATACATTTTTTAAAGAAAAAAAGGAAGAAGATATGGGCCTGGGAGCGAGAACTGGGATAACCAGTGAGATAACACTCAGGATGCTGCTTCAGTTCCCACAGGGATTCTTCAAATGACCACGGTAATGTAAAGGCATATACTGGGTGCATTAATTGGGATGAAATTCACAGGCAGTTTGGACTGAACAGTAACTAAGTTTGTGAATTTCCACCGTGAATCACAGAATACAGATTACATTGTTAAAATATTGGCAGTTTTTTTGTTTGTTTTGAGAAAGAGAGAGAGAGAGAGAGAGAGAGAGAGAGAGAGAGAGAGAGAGAGAGAGAGAGAGAGTGAGAGAGTGAGAGAGTGAAGGAGAGAGAATAATACTTCAGTGCGAGTAGCTGACATTCCTACAGGGAAAACCAATGTGACAAACTCCCTGTGTCTTTACTATGATATAATCATTTAAAAAAAATAGGTAGGAAAGGAGCTCAACAGAAGCTCCTCTCCTCCATCAGTGGCCTAGAAATGTGCCTGTGACTACAATTAAAGCCTGTGGCTGATATTGATCAAAGTGAAAAGGTCCCGGTCCAATCCATTAGATAAGAACCATGCTGGTAAAGGAAAGAGGCTCAGGTACAACTACTAGAGCTGAATTACTGCAGGCTGATCTCGGTCGTCTGTTTCTACTTTCGGTCAATCCTCGGTCTTTAGTGATATTTAGTGTAGGATTCTCCACTACCGAAGCTTGAATCTGCCCAAAACCTCTGAGGTACCTAGCAGTGATTCTAACATTTATTACATGTTGAATATTTTGTCATCACACATCTATGATTACAGATACTATCAGGGTGTCTCTAACAAGCAACTCCTACTATAATGTGACCTGGATCGGTGGTTTGTGTATGAAGGTCTTAGGTCAATCGAATCAAGTTAACATCAACATGAATAATGTGACTAGTTAGAGTGTGGATCACAGGACCTGGTCAAGCTGCAGACCAAGGAATTAAAAGCTTGGCAGAACAAGCACTTATTTCACTGACACTACAAACAAGGACTCTCTTCCATCAATAATCCCCTTTATGATTGTTCTCTTACTAGTTATGGGTTTTTATGAAATTCCAACCAGCTCCAGTTCCCATAGTAACCCACCCACTAAGGTGTCAAACACTTGGGGGGGGGGGGGACTACATGATTCAGTAGGAGTTGCCTCTAATTAGGCCCCTGCTCATGTGCAAATCAAGTAAACACAGTGAAAATTTCACAGTAGCTCTTCTGCCCTGATGTCAAAAAAAATCCATGACTTTGTACAGCACTTAATGAGATCAAATCATCTGCCAGATATCCTGTAGTTATTTCCCATCCCAGCATTTGTTGTGTTGTGTTGTCAGTGTGTATAAGTGTACAGCTGATGTGTCGGGTCTATTTAAATCATTACCTGACAGGACCATAATGATATTTGTGTACCATAATGTACAGACTGTGACTCCTGAAAACAGTGTTCGTATTTGTTTCATTGTCTTGTGAATGACTTAATGTGAATGAATGAGGAAGTGAACAAGAAAATAGGGTTTCTCTATATATACGTATATGTGGGCGAGTGTACATGAGAGAGTGTGTGTGTGTGTGTTTGTGTGTCCATGCACAGCTTATGGCTGCATTTACACAGCACCAGACAGATTTTAAACTCTGTGGCACATGAAGTGAAATGGAGACGTCACTGTAATTTCTCCTCTGTGCTTTAAAAGGTTAGAATCTAGATTTGTTTTTCATGGTCTCTGTAAATCCAGTTTCTCGAGCATGAGTTTTTAAGTTTTGGATAATTTGACCATCGCTGAATGTGTATGGAAGACAATGCGGACGTGAAAGATAATTTTCACTCTGCCAAAAAAAAAAAGAAACTCAAGTGCCTCTATTTGTGTCCAGTGAGAATTGCTCTATTTATTTAAAAAGAATGAATCTAAATGATTTTCCATACCATATTGGTATAAATATGAGATTGTTTTTCGTAAAATCAAATGTTTCCATAAGCTTTTTACTGGTGTTTATGACGACACCAGGGTTTGGCTTTAAGACAAATGTGTGGTTTAACGTGTCAAATTTGCATCAGTTGCTGTTACCTTTTTTGTTTTTTTTCTGTGATTTGGGATTGAGTATGGATTTGTCTGAAATGCCTGACAAATTAAAACCATTGCATGCAATAAATGATAGCTTCAGACCAAGAACTACTTGTGTCCATTTTGAAAAAGAAGAAAAAAAATGTATTTCTTGTCGTAAAGTCATTTACAGTATTTACAGTCATTTACATCTCCTGAATACATAGCTGCATTCAAAACACAAGGGTCAACACTATGAAGGAGGTGATCACATTCAAAAAATATCTCCGTACTTATTGTTTTGTGGCCATGTTTGATGAGACGATCTTGCACTTAAGTCTGTGTGATAAACATGAAGCTAGAACCAGCAGCTGGTTAGCTTAGCTTTGCACAAAGACTGGACATAAGGGGAACAACTAGGCTGAATCTTTCCAAGATAAAAACAATCTATTGCATAGACGAACGGTTTGTTAACCACCTGATGCACTTTCCAGGACGGACAATGTAGATCTCAAAGTGAATACCAGAGTGTTTATGAGAGGGCACAGACTGAAACACTAACACACAGATGTGGGCTCTCAGATTGTGCTTTCTAGCCTATTGAAATTGCCCAAAAAACATCACCTAAAAATGCTATTTGTGGTCATACCACAGCTCAAAGTTTGTGGAGTATAATATAAAAGCTGTCACAAAGATGTGAGCAAGTTTAATTGGAGGTAACTGTACAGTCTGTGCATGGCATAGGCGTTGTAACGCCACATAGCAGTTTGGTTTTCTACAGAGTTAAGTAAAACACAAGTTTATCATCAGGTTTGAATTACTTATAGCCATGTTCAGATCAGACCTCTAGTGTTGAGGAAAGAAATCTAAGATTGTTTTTGATTCTATAATTAATCTGTGTCATAACTCATTTGCCATTGCATGGCTGCAGGGTAAGGTCTGATGAGCTGGGTTTGTTATTGATCTGACAAAAATCCCGCACAATAATTTTGCAAAACACATGAAAACAGCCAAGAACCATGATTAGAAAATACTCTGCATACAGTATGTCCAGAATAGTCACGATACATCAAACTCAAAATGTCGTTGCCTTTTCTTTTTGTGTGAGCCAAGCTGTTGGCAACTCTGTAAATGTGCGTAATAATCAATTGTTACGCTTCTATTTTGTTGCTTTTGGCAATGTTGTTATTTCCCCTCAGCCACCGGGGCTATGCTAAGCTAACACAATGCTCACTGATGCTTCATATTTATTGCACAAATGTGGTCACTTTCAGTCAATACTACTTTGAAAACTTTCCGTAGAATGGACTCTAAAATGGTTCTTCATCTGACAGCCTGGAAAAGTGAGTTAGATTCACAAAAAGTACCTTTTGAAGTTGTTTGTTTTATTTAATGTCATGAAGCCAAATTTGTTCCAATGAGCCAATGAAATCTTCAACAACCAACCAACAAAACCTACAATCAGTTTGTCAGACCTCAGCCATTACAAGTCAGTATATCCACAGTGTTGCTCAGTCCAATCCAATGATGTTCAGTGTTGTTTTGTTTTATAGTGAAACAGTGATGTTGCTATATGGTTACTGTTAATTTCACACAATGGTCCATATTTTTGATTATATGCAGCAGTGCAATATACATAATAACAAACCAATATGCTGTGAAAAGTCTTAAATATTGCATATGTGACTACATGGGAAACATCAGCGACATCCCACTATGTTTCATGTCACACGATGGCTAAATGTTGAATTCATGCAACAGTTCATTTATATGCAATGTCAATATGTCTGTATATATTATAACACTTTGGAGACAGACTGCCTCAGCATGGCCTTTGATTCTGCTGACATCTTATTAAATATCCCGTTTGCTGTTGTTACATTACGATCGTCAACTTATTTACCAAAAGACGACAGTGACGGAAATTCATAGCTGCTGTTGTGATCACAACGAACAATTTCGTTTTTGTCAACAGATGGTAACACGCTGATAATGCATTGATTATCTTTTCAGTAGTGCTGAGTGCTCTTAATATTTGTTTGCATTTTGCAAAATCACAGACACCTTAGGAGGTTGTCAGAGTGCTTCATAAAGCAAATTAATTAGCAGTATTTACAAGCATAGTATGTTTATTTTCTTCCCTCATAAATTCCCGGAATCTAGCAGGGAGCTTTTATTTTATCTTGGCTTTCTTCTCTCCGATTCTCCTCAGTCGTGCCATCGGAGCCATGCATGCATTAGAAACAAGCATTTGAGAGAGATCATTAGCTTTCAAATTACCATTTTTAGAGCACTTAACTGAGACATTAATATTCTTTCACACTGGCCACTTCAATAAAGTAACTTCTCATCTCACATTTCCTAGTATTACTCATGTTTGAGAATTCATCATGTATCTTTGGCTGTGATAGAAAACACCAATTCAGCAGATAAGTACTACCAGTACGGCCGTTTATCATGCAGCGCAATGCACACATGAATAATTTTCATGTTTCTGTGCCTTCTACAGAGCAAGAACCAGAGGGTTACTAGCCTAAGTTAATATTAAGGCTGGAAGCATTGGGGAAATACAATGAGTAGCCTGGCTCTGTCCAAAATTCAGAAATACTCCTAGCATCTCTGAAGTTCACACATAACCTGTGTGCATCACATTTTTAATTCTTCCACAAACAATAATTACAAATAAAAAGCTTATGTTTCTCTAAAATGACAAAGCTAACTTGTGCTAATCCAACAGAGTGGTTTTCAATCAATTCATCTGGCTATCAAAAAGAAAGCAGATGAGCATAACTCCCAAAAAAAAAAAAAATCAAAGTACTCATTTCCTTTACACATCAACAATGTATTGCAGATTGCTCATGTCATGTTCAGAAAGAGCAGGATTCATAACATGCAGACAGCCTGGCGAGTGAGATTGACAAATAATTATCTGATTAATAGCAAATTAGTAAATTCATCAAAGAGCTGTTGTCAGTAGACAGTCTGTTTCCTCTCTATTTTACAATTAAACAAGGATTTTTCAAAAAAAAAGCAACAGATCATTTTGTAATCAGCTATTTAGAATCTGTCATGTCTCATGTGCTGTTATTGTGTGAAGACGACTGTTCGCCCCCCTCATAGGACACAATAATGTTTATCACATGGGGGTTAAAAATAAATCTATTAATAAATCTATCTTTACAAGAAAATCTTTGACAATTCTAAGCACTCTGACGTTCAGACATTGTGTAAACGGTTGGTTGGTCTCAGTGGTTATGTGCACTTGATCTATTCAAATCAAACTAATCTTCAAAAGGTGCATAATGTAGCAGTTTTTAAACAGAAGCGACCCGACGTTCCACAACAGACGCCTTTTATCATCCGCACCACCGTATGACTTGCCTGCTCTTCCTTTAGCTTTATTTGTGCAACACAAAAGAATTACCAGTAGAGCAGTGTTCTTAATGATGATCTACTATGGGTAATTCACACAACAGCATCAAAACTCATGTGGTATGAATTGATGTTGGATATCCCATTATGGTGAGATTTGCGTCAAACCAGACATGGGTAGTTTGAGACAGGTGGTAACATGGTGCCTCTGATGCAGCCTGACAAATCTCTGTCTGTGGATCTGATGTACATCCCTGCAAAAGGCAGCATTGTAAAGATTTCTACAAAATGACGTCTGAGGACACAAATATGTCCTACAGGAGTTGCATTGTATTTTTAAAAAGGTGTTGCACAACTCTAGCTGTTTCTTCTGTTTCTATCTGTGCCATCTTTTGACCTTTTATATGGTTCTTTTTATAATGAAGCTGTTCTATGTGATGATCAGAAGTTGTGATGCAGTTCCATTGTTTTTAAATATTTAATGTCTCTAAAACATGGATTAAAATATGTTTGAACCAGTCATCTTGGTGATCTGAGTCTTGTTTTTCATTCATTCATAGTCTACTGCTTTGTCCCCCACACAAGGGTCGCAGCTAGTGCCAATCCCAGCTGACATAGGGCGAAAGGCGGTGTACACCCTGGACAGGTCGCCAGTTACAGGTCACACAAACACCTACAGTCAATTTAGAGTGTCCGATCTGCCTAATCCCCAAACCTGCATGTTTTTGCACAGTGGGAGGAAACCTGGAGAAAACCCACGCACACGAGGAGAACATGCAAACATCCGAACTTGGGTCTTCTTGCAGTAAAGGCGAGAGTGCTAACCACTACACCAACTGTGTGGCCCCGAGTCTTGATTTTGTCTGGGAGTGGATGTTACTTTGCAAGCCCATGTAAAAGCAAACACTGGTTTGTACTTTGCTTATCACCAAATAGAGTTCCAGGTAACACGAGCACACTAAATTAAACATCCAGTGTATTAAAATCATTGCACAGCTTGTTTTAAAGTCAAAAGTAAAGTGTGCATTTTTGTGGAGACATAAATCCTATCTAATTAAGTAATCCCCTAAATGAGTAAGGAGGTGGACAACTTATTTTCAGACCTTCAGACACAATTGGCTGAGTATGTTTGTGTGTGTGTGCGAGTATGAGTGTGTCTCCCTGGTCTAGAGCCAACACTGACAGCTTAGATTTATAGGTTTAATTGCCATAGGTAACCATGCAGTCAAATAAGAGCTCAGAGATATGCTTTAGCAGAGAGAGAGAGAGAGAGAGAGAGAGAAGACAAACGCATGTACATGTGTGTAAAGAGCTCAAAAAGTACACACACATTATTGCAATAAGTGCCCATTAGTCTCATAGAGGAAAAGTGGCCCGAGTAGATTCTACAAATGCAGCAAAATCCATGAGAAACACACAACAACATACGATCATATCGACTTAAACATTTAACACACTACTGTCTCTCTTCACAATAACTGCTAAGTGAGCGGTAATTGCACTCCCACACCCACTCAGCTCATCCAAAGTACAATGGGCTCATCCTTTGTGATGGTTCAAAATAAGAGCATGTATGCCGCTGTCACTGACTGTCACATGTGAGCATGTGTAAATTCACGCTGGCTGCCTCGTCAGGTCATCTGTCACATCTGAGGTGTTTGTCTGTCAATGCTCTGCTCATTTGGTGGGAGGGGCTCAGGACAGAGAGCCTCTATTCCGATACTCAACGGTCAGTATTTCTCTAGCGCTGCCTACTGTGACTTTATAAAAAGTTGTTATAATAAGAGGCTAAACAGATGGTGATTCAAGGTTTTATTTGCCACTTGTACAGGAATTCCTGTGCAGGCATTAGCTGTAAATACCATTTACGATTTGTAAAAACAAGTCCAATTTATAAGGAATTTTTTAATATCTTAACAATTTATTTTCCTGTAATTGACAGTAGATTGAGTATTTTTAAATAAAGAATGACAAGCAGAAACAGAATAGTGACCAAATGCTTTGCTCAGATGTGTTTTGTCAGTGATATACTGAATCTACAATATAGGCTTTTTAATTTTACAGCTTAAAACTAAGATTTTCCTCATTTTACCAACCGTACCCTGTTTTAGATATAACTGACATTTGACTGAAAATGCATTTCTACTCCGTTTTCAAAACCACAGGTTTTGCTCACCAGCCACCACCAAAGAGTTGATTACAGCCATTCAACTTAATTAAAAGCAACCCACTCAGTAAATTAATTCCCTCTGTCTCAATGTGCAGTGGCAGTTTTAATAGATTGCCCTCCTCTCATTCTTTGCCACGTTTAAATGTGATTTTGTTAAAACGCAAAAGCTTTCTGCTCAGCTCTGCAGTTCACAGTTCCACAGGCACTAACGAGGGAAGAGCTCGTCAGCTCTAACTGAATGACTCCTGATTAAACCGGTGTCACACTGACAGCCAGCATATCTCATCTTGTCAGACTTCTAATTGTCAGTTTCCTTGATTCTCTGGAGATACAGATACAGTCTACACTGTGGGTCACGAGAGACAAGAAAAGCAGACACAAAGCAAATATAATGTGTGCACAGGTATGCACAGTCCCTCAGTGAGTGGTGAGGTCAAATACCTTAATAAAAATCTTGATTATTTCTGTTATTCTATTCAAAGAAAAAAGGCATTGTCCTCTTACGTTTGACTATAAACATTTTCCAGTACAAAAACAATAAATAAACAGTAAAGAATAAAATATAATTCAATTAAATATATACCTTAAAATGTACATAAAGAAAATATACTAAAAATAAATGTTTAAATTGATAAATAACCACAAAATAATAACCAACCGGCAGCTCTTATCACGTTAGATTTTTCTGCATCAGCTGTGACATTGTGATACATACTAACAAAGGCTGCTACAGCTCCATTTATATTCACATTCAAATGCAGAACATGAATGTGTCTCACTCACTTATTTAAAGCTTGCTGACTGAATAGTTGAGTATGAACTCAACAGCTATATAATAGCTTCCCTCTACAATGTAAAACTGGCTAGATAAATAAGTGTAAGCAGCTTATAGTAGCCTCAAAAGAAAACAGCCTCCTCTAGAAAATTAATTTGGGTGTTGAAGAGCTGAAAATACTTGGGAAAGTCCTTGGTAGACGGAGTACAGTACAGTTTGTTTACTATTCCTGAATACATTCACACCCAGTAAACACAAACACACTCGAGAGAACCATGGTCTTGATGAAGCTGAGCTAAGCGTTTTTACACACATACACACACACACACACACTCCTTCTGCTCTCCTCTCTCAGTCAATAATGTAATTGTGTACATTGCCAGTGTTCACAGAAAGGCAGTGTGACCTGCCAGAATGTGAGCCCATGGCAGTAACGCAATTACCAGGGTATGAAGCATGATGATAAGACGATAAGAGTGAGACAAAGTCAGAGTAGATTGGAGAGAAAGACCAGGTAAGATGGAGTGACAAAAAGAAAAGGCAGCAGCAGAGGAACTAGGGTGGGGGTGGACAGCAGGTAAAAACAGTAATGTAATGTAATTGCCATTAGATCAATTTTATCGTGGCCAAAGAACACTGATTGTGATGATGAATATTGATTTGATAAAACCACTAAGGCAGAAATCTAAGCTGACATGAATACAGGCAGTGCAGAAGAGAGTGGTTACAGCTGCACTTGGGCTTTCTCTTCACTTCAAAATATGAACACGAAACTCAGACGAGTTAGATGCCCATGGGAATGGCACAAACCTACCAAAAGTTTTTTTTTTTCTTCAAGCTGCATAAATATTGTGTACATTTTAATTTGTGCCATCACAAATTTATGGGTTGCAATTAGTGTTCTGAAAGAAAAATAATGGTGTTAATCCAGCTGCATTTTGTTTACTTCCTCTAGTGGCGGATCTTTGACCACGAATGCCAATCAAAGCCACTATGCACCTTCACACCGGATCGATTGAAGATTGATGTAATGACAGGCGTTGGAGTTCTAGGTGGAAAATCTCACTCAAGTGTAAGCAAGAAGCTAACTAATACTGGCTGACTGGACAGCTAAAACTGTTGTCAAATTAGCATTGTATAGGTCAGTGGTTCCAAAACTTTTCACAGTCCCATACCCCTTCAGCCATGTACCCACCACACACACAGGACATACATACATACATACACACACACACAGTCTCTCAAAGTCAATTATTTCTCACCAAACAGATCATATTTAAACATCATTCAATGAGAAGCATCAGTTCACTTCTTTTTTTTAAAGAAATCTACTGCAATGTTTGGATGAATTTGACTGTACGTCTATTTACAAACCAGTTTCAAAATGTAATCAGGCTGTTGACAAACATGTCTTTTGTTGTTTTTGGTTGGTCGTTTTTTGTTTTTGTCTTTGCGTAGCCCCTACAATACTGAGAGAAACTGATTCATGAATACACATATATAAAGAAGATACTTCAGATAGCAGGTTGTCATTACTCCCCTGTTAAATGCAGCCTTTTGTATGAACTGCAAGTAAGACAGAAGAGCAGCAACATAGTGAACATGATAAATCAGTCCTATAATGGCCTTGACGGCTCTTTAAGTTTTTTTCTATGAATGCATGCATGTGCATATATCATATTCATACATGCTCAAGTCTAACTCGCAGATGTTAATCAGTGATTTTACATTTTAAACACATCAGTTATTGCAACCTTCCTAATTAAGATGAAAAGATGTGATTAATCTCAACCAGTCACCGCAAATCAAATTCTGCAATTAATTTGGGAATTCTCTCAACTGACTGACACCACAAATGTTTGTCTGAAAATATGTGTAATATAAAAAAAAAAGGAGCTGCTTAATTTATGGGTGAACTCTGCCTCTTTTCAGTTATTGAAAAATAATCCACACAAACCATTACTTGTCCTGCACCACACAACAGACAAAAGTCACTTCTAGTTTATGACCAAGAATTTAGCAACAAAACTAATGTAACTTCATATCAAATGGATGTCAACTTAGGCTAATATTTGCTAAGCAAACAGCTAATTTTTAATGCAAATATAAAAACAATTTCCCAACAGTCAGGATAATGACTTTGAATCATTAACAACTGTGTATTGTTTACATCCACACTTACTTGCAAGAAGCTTTCTTTTTCTTGGTAAACGGTGTCTTTACAACCACTAAATATCCACAGGCGCGATAGCGTAGCATTAGCATATGTGACGCTGGCCTTCCTTACACAGCAGCCATTTTGACAAGTCACTGGAGGAACTCAAGGGTGAATGAATAATGGCCTAGTTCCAATTAGCTTCCTCACTTTCACTGTCACACTGTCCTTCTGTCCTGACTTCCTTGCACTGAACAGAGCCATCGTCAATTTTTATCAGTAACACTCTATTTAAAAACTAAAACAGATGTGGATGAGAGGGTGAAGCAGAGAAAAGAGCAAGAAGGGAATCTTACTGCATTTGACAAAAGATATACCTGTGTCACATTCACTGTCAATCAAAACAAAGCCACGCCCTAAAAATCTACACCGTTGTATCCAGTCTTGTATAAAGTACCTTAAGGGGATACTTGAGTAAAAGTACAAGTATCTTGCCAGAAAATGACTTTGGTAGAGATTGAAGTCACTTTTTATAATATTACTTAAGTAAAAGTATTAAAGCATATGACATTTACTGTCCTTATTTGGTTAAATATCTGGCTCTGCTCGTCTATATGTGACACATAACCCCATGTTGCAGCATGTGAGTATGAAAGATGTGTGAATGGGTGAATGGGTGAATGGCAAAATCAAGACTAGAACATCTCTATATAAATACAGACCATTACCAACTCTTCTTCTGATTTTATTTGGTTGTAAGAAGTAACAAAGATAGGAAATGTTGTGGAGTAAAAGTAAAAGTTGCTAGAAAAATAAATAACAAAGTAAAGTACAGATACGTGAATTTTGTACAGTAACAAAGTATTTGTACTTCGTTACATTACAACACTGACTCTAAATGGGACAACTTCCAAAATGGACATTATGCTTTATTGATTGAATTAGTGAGACCATAAACTCTCCAGGAAATTTTTTAATGACGTTATAAAAAAAAAGTGAGAAGCTGAGTAGTTGTGTTATTTTCTTTTGGAATAAAATAACAGAACAAAAAAATAGAAAGTTGACAAAATAAAAGCACAATATCAGTTAAAACTAGGAACCAGGCATTATAGAAGTCCAGCAGCTGATGTCACACAATCCTGACATACAACACTATGGCCTCCAGCCAAGAGTTTTGGCAGGAGCTCATAGTGTCCAATGTATATACCGGGCAACACATAAAGCAGGCAATATATTAGGCAATTCATCTTTTTGCCAACTGTCGCCATGAAAACTGAAGATGGTGTAAAGACTCAATATCAGGTACAGAATCCATTCCTTACTGGCTTTAATATTATGATTATTTTACATGCTTTTATTATGGTGTCTAATCATTCTCCAGAGTGCAATGAGGGAAGGTTTTTCAGAAAGGTGGAGATGTCGGAATACTGTAGGTCCAGAATGATGTCCACTGTGGCTGTTTCCATTCCAGGAGCAATAATATAAGGGTCAGTTATATCCATTATGTCATGTTCTGTGATATATTGCTGGATCTCTGTGGATTTATAGTGTGCACTGAACTCTGACGGCTTGGCACCAGCACTATTCATTTTTGCAGAAGCTTTTCCTGCCAAGATGACACTGTAAACAAACTAAGTCACGTGACGACGTGTGGAGCATTTTAGGCATACCTTTAAGCTTTGGGCCTAGGTTTCATTACCAGCTTGATTTCACTACTAGGACGTTTTGATTGGAAACACAGATGGATTGAGGAGCTTACAGAGGTTACAGCCTGGAACTTCAGCAGGGAGAAGCTCCTTAATACAAGTGGAGGACAGACCGATCTACATTAAAGGTTATTACAACAATTTTTTTTAAAAACAAACCCCTAATCAAACTGGCAGCCAGTTATGGGCAGCAAGAAGTGGGCAGACTTACATTCCAACACACTTCAAAACCAGTGGAGTGTTCCCTGATTGCTTTTCAAGAAAGAATTTATCCATTGGCTTCTCTTTTAAGACCCAGTAAGTAGCATTCATTTGTATATACTAAATGCATCAGATGCTGCATCGGTCCAAGTTTGTATTCAGCATGATCATTTATAGGAACATCATACAGATACAAGTAGATAATAAAGAAAGTGAGTCAGAACAGACGGAGGTGGTACATGACATGGAATGAAATGTGGGCAAAGTAGGTTAAACTAGTTGATTCCCTCGTCTTTAGGATTTTTGGTATAGAAACTTCACTTCATGCCAAGTTCTACACATGGTTCTGCATGATTGCCAGGAATTGAAAACGTTTTTTTAAAAAAGTATATATAGTATATTTCAAAACGCAATTACAAGTATTTTCACCATTTGTTTTGCAGAAGCAGACTGGCTCTGTGGAATCACGGACAAATTAGCAAGTGTTAAGTCCACATTCTTCCAGTGCCAGAGAGTGGGCTTGTGTGTTCTCTGTTCCAGAGGAGACAAACATCACAGAGAGGAGGGAGAGAAAACACTCACTTGCACTGGCAAGGTCCCAGAGGAGCTCCCTCACTATTCAGTAGAGGGCGAGCACAAAAATAGGGAAAGGATGTGTGGACAGACAGTATAATGTACCGTTTCTCCAGGACACAAAAGTGCATACACCACAGGAGGTTGGGATGATAACAAAAAAATACAAAAATATTTTATTTGTTTGCACAAAGAAATGGAATGACATGACATGAATACATAATGTGTTCTTGCCAAGCTCAAGGTTTCTATTATTTGTACATTTTAGGAGAGATGTAGCTCAAGTTTAAGGATGTTCCGACACAACCAAACTCAAGGGGGTAAGATGATTTTTCCACCGACCATATCTGTAAATCTGTATCATGTTACAGATTAAATCCATTGATCGAGACGTACATTTGTGACAACACAAGCAAACCACAGGAAAAATTGTGAGGGAGTACAAGTTACAGTATCTGACCATATGTACTGTCTGATGACAAACAAGGCAAATGAGTCAGTTCTTTTCCAACATCCTGACATTTCACAGGAGACCCACACATCTCATGATTCACCAGTATCCCATTAACACGAGGACAGTGCAGCCTTCAGTAAAAGTCGTCAAACTAAACCGCTTTGATTCATTGCTGAACCTGAAATCTAAGCCGAAATTGCCTTCTTCTAAATTACCCGCAGCACAAAATGTTCACGCATTGGAACAGCAGTAAAATGCTCAGTTTCATTTGCATTGTATTATTATGGGATGGCTTTTACTCACTTCATTTCAGGCCCACAAATTGATCGGAACCGACTGTTTACAAGAGAAGCAGCAAACGGCTGCGAGGGACATCAAGTGCAAATAGAAATGTAATTTTGTTTTACATTACTGTACAAAACAATTCAAGTCATTTTTAGCTGTTGTACTTGAAAGTGGAGACTACACCTGAAGCTGGCTGATCGATACGTTTGTTCCAAAAGGGAAGACGGTGTCACTATTAATCAATATCTGGTTTAATGGTGTTTCTTCGATGAAAAGACTGATTTGTAAAAGGCTTGTAAAATGTGTTGTCAGTGTTGGAGGACGTGGCGAGGTCAGTCGATCAGAGCGGTTTAACATTTTGAGGACAGTTGAAAGTCAGATTAGAGAATGGTGTGTGTGTAAAGTAAATATAATTAATCTAGTGATCGCCTGGCATAAAGACTGAGAACAGAGAGAAACTAGTCTGAGATGACGAGGGTCTCTCCAAAGACCACATGTTTACTAATTAATGTTTATTTGAATTATTAATTATGTACATATTGATCAAATTAATCTTCAGCGATTTGCCTACTGTATACAGTTAGCTATAGATTGTCATTCGGCATATTTACATTAATGCTATAACCTTGCAGAACAGGAAAACGCACCCAAAGAGCAAAGGGTCTTTCTTCAACCATTGCCATTCAAAATCAGAGACATTTACTGAACACAAGTCAGTAATTACCCACAATGAGAGCAGCTGTTGTGGTAGAGTAAGAGGATTCAGTCACGACTTTCTGCTCCCACATGGATGGTTCTCTTCATCAGAATTAAAATTACACCCGTGTTAAAGAAACTCCTGCAAAGGAAAAATATCTTGAAACCAAAAACATACATATATATATATATTTTTATGAATCCAGGTCTGCTTGACAGTGAGTCATGAACTGAGCTGTGAAGATCAATGGTGACCCCCTGGGATTACAGAATCAAGTATGCAGTGCGTTAAAAGAAAAATCCAAGGCGTTCTCCCTTTCTAGATAAAAAAAAAAGTTTTACCCATCCCTCTTCCCTTTGTACATGTCCCTGTTTGTCCATCTGTTGTAGTTTATTCTCGTCATCACGCCTTCCCCCGGTTCATTTTCATCCCTGCTGTGAGGTAGAGGAGCTGCAGCTTCATTCTCTTCTGCAGAGTCACAGTCTGAATGAGTCAAAACAGAAGTAAACAAGTAGGTAAATAAACAAATACATAAATAAATAAATGAATAAAGCCATTAGCGAATGAGAATATAAAATCAACTTTAACTTACACGAGGCAGAGTGGACAGTTTCTTTATTACCACACTTTGTTCAAGGTCACTGTAGACGTTCTTGTCCTCTCCAGGGTCGTCTGCTAACATGTACAACTCTCCAGCATGGACGTCAGTCACGTTCACCTAATATGAAGACGCATATGAATATTAGTTAAGAATAATTTGTCACCATTATTGGAAAAATGCTGGAGGAATATGACACACCTACCTGAAATGTTTTTGGGTTGTATCCCAGCCAGAGAGTGTATCTATAATCCCAGGAGCGTAGAGAGTAACCCATGACCTTTATGTCTTTAAGGTCAGGAACGTCAGAGTTCACCTGATTAAAAAAAAACCAACAACATCTTTGAAAACGACGCAAAATACTGTGGAATATCTCCTCAGTGTGGTCACATCTGCAGCTGCCAACTCATCCTGCGTGCCTGCCAATGAGCTGATGTCAGGCTGCCAAACAGTCCTGTGCAAACATTAACCTACAGCAGGTGCATCACTCAATTGGACACTTTAATTCAGTGTGTTTGAAGCTGGCAGCTCTGGTGCAAATGTGAGGTTCAAAGAGTGGCAGGTCATGTAAGCACACATTCAACAGGACTTCACTTTGCATGACCTTCACACTCATTTTATCAGTGTGCCACATTTGGAGTAAATACATACCCAAGTTCAAGGATTTTTAATTTGCTTTTAAAAAACAAACAAACCCACAGACGGCCTCTGGTACCTGTGGTGTATCAGCAGGTCTAGGATACTGGCTGTAAGCTATTGCTTCCTCATCCTTTCCTCTTTCCCTGCGTCGGAAGGTGTGCGCCAGGTTGGCTCCTTCTGTGCACAGCTCCTCCTGAAAGCAAGAGAACGGGCTGCAGAGTCAAGGAAATGTATGTCAGAGACAATTAGATCACAGTCATGTTGGGGACGTTTGGACGCGTTTATGGAGAGATTACGTTTTGATTCACTTTGGGGAGCCATGTTGTGCTGTCCCAAGGTGCCCACACACTTTGAGTTGTGTTTCTGCAGTTCAGTTTTCAGAGAATAAGAGTGTAATGTGAAGTAATTACACAAACAAGTATGTGGTTTTGATTTCTTTTTTTTGTCCACTTTAAATAGCAATGTCTGGTTCACTAATTACTTATTACCTACAGCTGAATCAACAACAAGGCCATGTGAGCATGGTAGCATACAGCACAATGATAATGTTGGCAAGACCATTAAATCCGAGCCTTACCCTACTATTTTAGCTAAAATTTTTATTACTACCTAAACTGATCGTATTGGTCTTAATATGTTTACTTCCCAGAGTTGATACATTTGTAGCCATGTTACCAGTATTTTCATAACACTTTCATTAGCTCAGCATTGAGCTCTGTGGTGCAGAGAACTCAATAAACAAGGCAGCATTCTTACAGTGAAAATACCAACTAGAGTTGCGACGTTCGCGAACGAACCGAATCTATTGAACGGCTCTTTAACATGAACGATGGGAACCGAGTCGCAGTTGAGAGCCGTTCTTTTTCTTAAATCACTGTCACGCACACAAGCTCCTCCTGCTACTCCACTGACAGGGAGAGCATGCACAACAAGGGGAGGGGCATGGGGTGCCAATTTGATATGCAAATTTCACATGAGTGTGGACTGTCAGACTGCAGCTATGAGCTAAAGGAAGCGCAGCAGCATTTGGATGCACTTTCCGGATGAAAAGAACAGCGAAGCACAGTGTAACATATGCCAAAATAATATTTTTTTCAAGTCTGTCTCAAATATTGTTTACTTAAATTTGCACTAATGTTACCAAGGACAGTTCAGGAGTCCTCTGCAGGGTTATACCTGAAAATTGTTTTGTAAAAGTTTTTCTATATTAATATATTTTTAGTTTAGTATAGTTTTGCATGAAAGTTCATTGTAGACTGCGTAGTTGTTTTTTTATATAAATAAAAGGGTGTTGCATGATTAACAAGTCAAAAGAGCTTAATTTACACTAAGACACATTTTATACAAAGATCCAAAATAGTGAGCCAGTCTTTTGAACGGCTCCTCAAGATCCTTCAAAAGAGCCATAAATCCCATCTCTAATACCAACACCCTGATAATCAGCAGGTATGATGTTTATGTAACATTTGAAATGATGTCAGGCAAGTATTTTGTCATCATTATAATACTGGATAAAACGTGAATTCTGGCATGATGGGGACCAGATGAAACTGTATACGATCGACTCAGACATTTCAGTTAATCAGTGTCACAGCTATCCATACCAACTGTTGTAATGTTGAGATATTTCAGTCTTAGTCGACAGACTTCCCCGCGGCCATGCCACTAATGAAATGCAACAGAGCATCTTTGTCTTCATAGCTGAGATACATAAACATACCTGAAAGGAAACATCAGCACAATGCTCAGGTGCTCTGAGGCCAGCCATGGAAGCGACTGTGGGAAAAACATCCACCAACTCCACCACATTTCTTCTCACGTTGTCATCTAAAAGAGAGAGAGAGGTCAGCCAATTAGAGGAAAGTCTTTTAACCATCGACAGCAAATTAGTTTAGACATCCCCTAAGTTTTACTAGACACCCTGCACTGAAATTTCATCATCATTGCACCATTTGCATTTGAAGCAAAAAACCGTCTAGAGGCAAAATATCAAAGTGTATCCTTGTCTAAATACTTTTAAATGTGTCCATTATATCAAAGAACTCATTAAAGTCGAGTTGTCATATTAATAAATGTTTCAACAAGGTTGATGTGACCAATTAAAAAAAAAATTAAATTTTGTTTTATTTGACTTGATATTCATGGTGCTCTGAAGAGTAAAGTACATGTTTCATGTTATCAATAGCAATTAATGTGCAGTCGGTGTGGTGGGTCTTACTCTTAAAACTGTACTTTGGCTGGGTTAAGATGTCGATGAAGGGAAAAGTGGACTCTCCAAGCTGATCACGAGGTATTGTAATGCCAGGAACATAAAACATAAGAGGGACTTGTGTGGCAACATTAAAATTAGAGAATTTAGCCCATTCACCGTGTTCACCTAATGACCAACCTGAAACAAGAGGGAGAGAGCAAAATATGTTAAGATGCAGTCAACGTCATTTTAGACAAAGAAAGGTTTAAAGGAAGTCTTACTGATTTTTTTCTTACCAACTTAAATATGAAAATGAAGGCTTTTGTTTGAATTTTGAATATATAATGAATAAGAGTCACTCCAGCATCTTTCACTGGAGGTAAAATTAAAAGACTGAGTTTTTATGACAATTTCTTTTCCCAAGGATTTCTTTTTTCTTTTTTTTTAAACAGAAAAATCATAAAAAAGGAAGCACACTGTGCTGTTGCAACACTGCCATCTGGTGGTAGGACCAAAAGGCCAGCAACCTCCAAAAACATCTCACTATATGAAGCCTAAAAATGGTATTCAGTTCATAAAGTTACGTGAAAATTAATCCTCATGTCATCCTCATCCGTTCCTGTTTTATATATAAAGCACGCGTCTACTAACCATGATCTGAGGTGAACACCACCATCGTGTCATCAGCCAGACCAAGTGCATCTAAGGAACTGAGCAGACGTCCAACCTGAGCATCCATGTAAGACACAGCAGCAAAGTAGTGCTGACGAATACGCAGCTGGAAGACAGTGGTACAAAACACTGAAATAATAGACACACACTACCCTCATGTGTAGGATAAAGTGACAGAAGATGAGTGAGTGAGTGACGGTAGAAAAAGTCTTGAAAATAGCAAGCTCATACCTGGAAGTCTTTAGGAATTGGTCCATAAGGAAAGCTAACGTTTAACTTCTGGACATCGTCTCTCCCTCTGATGTCTGTCCATGGGTTGTATGCAACAGGAGGAAGGAATTCTGGGACGTTGGGATCAGGAGCCAGGGTCATGTTCTCTATGGGATACAGGCTCAAGTACTCCTGCGAATAAACAAGTTTCCAGGTACATTATGACTTTTACTGCTATATAATATTGTTGTGCAAGTATTCAATTTACCAGTTTTTCTTCAAATGCGAAACCATTTCCAAAATAAATTTCACCCCAAGCTTAACTGTTAGAATTACTTTTTCAAAGCAAAGAACAGGGTAAAATCTGGATCATCTCTAAAGGCAAAAATATAACATAGGCTAGGTAGGTCTTTATTTAGTCACATAGGCTTCCTGTTAATTACAGGGGTCAATTTTAACATCCTCATGACATTGAGTTAAGGCTATTCTAACTTAGAATAGCCTTAACTCAATGTCAGGTTTTTAAATAGAGAAGTGGTAAAGGAACACATAGCGTAGAATTTCTAAGGTGTGTGTTCCTTTACCACTTCTCTATTTAAAAACCTGGCTTCTATTCCTGAAAAGTGAAACTTAAGTTTTAGTTTAGTTGCCACCGAGGCCCAAAGGCCAAACCGCCATGTCTTTTTAAAGAACATAATATTTTTTTTCCACAGAATATCACAATATTTGAAGTACTATTTCATTAAGCCATGAATATTATGAAAAACAAACATCATCATTAGCTAAGCCAATTGGCCCTTTGACATTGCTCATAAATATTAACCATAACACTTACTCACTCTGTTTAAAACCTGTAATTATCACTAATTACCAAAAGACAAAAATTATAATCAAGCAAAAGGCAGGCCTGATAATTATAACTTTCAAATTAAAAAGGAGTTATCCAACACTTAGGACTTTGTAGATTACCTCAGATGTTTATGGTTTGATTTGTTTTTCTTTCTCTACCTAGGAAATGCCATCTTTTTTGTGCACTGCTCTGTTGTCGGGGCGTGTCCACACCAAATGTTGAAAATCACATCGTACATCACATGCAGGCAGAGACGAGCCAGCTTGACCTTTTTCCCCACTTTTCATCTCTCAGCTTACACTCTATGGGAAACCTCTCTCGCACACTGACATCCATCTCGGCTCTGTCACTCTCAGCTCTCATTCCAATTCCACTACATCACGCTCTCTTCTGCCTTCATGCTGAACTGCATCTCCTCTATATCCATGTCAGTTCTCATCTCATTCACTTCAGGGACAGTGTGTGCATCTCTATCTTTGCTATTACAGGTTCCTCTCCGTCAGTCCAGGGTTTCTCCACATGCAGCCATTCATCATAACTACACATGGAGACAACCTGCAGCTAATGGAAATACTGATTTATGAGTTGAATAGTATCTTTCAATTGTTTGTGCCATTTAACCATAAGTTTGCAGGTGTTCATATTCAGCCGTGTACCTGTGGTATCCTGAAGGGTATGTGGGGTTTGTGAAAGCCCACAGCTAAGAAGAAAGGAGCGTCGTTGTTGGCCCAACTCTTCAGTAACCTCACAGCCTCCTCTGTGCTCTCCAGATCTGGGAGGGTTCCCCCAGGCTGCTCCGTCACATTCACTGCACACAGTAAGTTGACGTGGAGTTTACCATCTTCGCCTTTACATAACTGAAAACAAAGTTTTCATACAATTATTATCATTATTATTGTTTTAATGCATAGATCCTACCAAGATTGTTGATGAGAATGACCAGAACATGACACATCATTTCAAATAAAGGGGATAGTGTTTTGTTATTTTTCCCCAAGTGTGGTAGTATAAGCGTGCTGTCATTTTTGTGAAGCAGCCTGGGGCTCAGACACTTGCCCTCACCGATAACATGGCTGTCGGAAAAGGACAGTGGGATTTTAGCCATATAACAAAAAGACTCGCCTAGTAAAATCTACAACTACTCAAGTTTATAAACTGCTTACTCTTTCTCAGTTCAGAGAAAAGATCAGTGTTATGAGCTCGCTGGGACATAGGAAATACAGGGCTGTCCTGTTAGGTAAGTTTGTGTCACTTTGGTAAGATTTTCAAACACCAAAGACACAAAATAACAAAGGCAGGAGTGGACCAACATCCTATGAGATATGATGATCTCGCTGGAAACTGAACCAAGAAAAGAACACTTCTTTAAAATCAGAAAGCAGAACTTTGTGTTGATAATGTGTCGATACCTCAATCAATCACACTTAAAAAAAACAAGGAATGATACAAAAGTGAAATGGCCACAGCCTGCAATGAAGCAGGGAAAGGTAGTGTTAAAGCAGACAAACTGTACACCCTAGCACCGAAACATGGTCACACTAAGGTGGAGGTGGTAACAAGTGACAAATACAGCAGTGATATGTCATCACCTTTAAAAGGTGCTAGTAAACCTGCGGGCAAACGGCTACACACTTTAACATGCAGCACTTAAACAGAAACATTAGTACGCATTTGGAATTATGTCACAAACATGAGTCTGCTATCGACTCTCCGCCTACTCGTGCGGGAGATGTGATGTGGCACTTCGGCTGCTAAATACTCCAATAGTATTTCTGCCAATAGCAACTAATAGCTTCAAAATCCTTGTTGGACCCTGTGGGAAATGTGCAACTTGAGATAAACTGCATAAATCAGGCTTAGTAAGTTCATGACTGAGATAAGGTCATATAAAAAGAACGGCTTCCATTGTTTGTGTGTTTGCTGCAGCACATCCAGCAAAAATTGCATAGTGTTTTTAGGTAGATCTGCTGTATGTATAAAAATGTGTAAGTACTTTTAATTACGCTGCTTTGTATGCATATGCATTCAGTCTGTCCTCAGTCTGCTTGTAATTATTGATGTCCCGTTCTATCATAACATCTCAACATTTCATCATCGGTTGCCCGCAGGTTACCTTCAGAGTTATCAATAGATAAGTCTGATCTTTTACTATGTTTACCCAATTTGGGCCATATTTCAAAGAATCAACTGCAAATCTATTTCCCCCTCTCTCTCAGCCTCAGCCATCTCTCCACTGATGCCTAGTGCTTACTCATTGTGTGAACTGTTGGGGTTCTCTGCTCTCCTTGATATTGTCTATGTACAGTGCATTGAGATAATGTATGTTATGACTTGGCGCTATGCAAATAAAATTGAATTATGTGAGGATTGTTACTTAACCAGCTTTACCTGATGAATGTGAGCAGAATACATGAAACCTGTTTTCCACCTTCTCAGTCAGTCGGATAATATCCTGCTTAGTGCTGGGAATAACACCAGACCATGTTTGATCAAAGACGAATCAGTCAGAATAGAAACTAACTGGGGTTTAAGAGTATGTGAAGCACAAAGAATCAAGGTGGATCAGTCAGTCAGTAAAGAGCATCCTCAAGTGAAATGAATGTTGCATTTTGCATCCTGAAATTTTGCACACGTGCTGCCCATGAGCCCATGACTGTCTGACCACACGATTCTCTGAACGACTATGTATCCGACAGAGAATTTGTTACAAATGACGTAATCTCAGGCTCTGACTCAGACCCTACAGGATATGAATTAATTTTTTAAAGCCAGCTCACAAGTATGAATCAAAGTGATAATCCAACTCCAGTTTCTGTGAAAATTATTAATTCACTGAGAGTTGTTAGCGACTCAGACATTGAGATTTTTGTTAAATCAAATGATATTTTGTAACGTAGTAATATTGATAGAATGTTTATGCACTGTGCAAATACACATTGAGATAACACACACACACACACACACACACACACACTCTTAGTAAAGTGTTTCTCTGTTACTGTGTTTGTAGATTTCTGTTTAATTTTTAGCAGACAACCACAATTAATATTAATATACAAATAATTGGTTTCATTTTATCATGATATTTCTTGCCAAATTGCACAGCTCTTTGATGATGATGATGATAATGATTCTGCATCACCTAATTGAATAAATAACAAGTAAATAAGTACCTTTTTTTTCTCATAGTGAAATGATGGTGGATGATAGGCAGGGATGGACCAGCTGTAAGGGTAGTCATCCGAGAAGTTGGAGGAGATACCTTAAACAAGAGAAAACGACACAAAACTGCGATGAGGAAACAATAAAATCATGCAGATCAAACTCCTCATAATAACCAGCTGCACTTTCAATAATAACCACTGCTTTCTGTATCACTTCCTCCTATTTATGCTGACCACGGTGTTTGTGAAAATAACATTTAATTATTTATTCTTTCTTTTTTCCTGAGAGAGTATGCTATTAATCTTACCTGGGTGAAAAATCTTGCCCACAGACGCGGTGAAGTACCCACTAGATTTGAAGTACTGAGGCAGAGTGGTGTAGTTTCCAGACTGATCTCTCCAGTAGGAGTTGAAGTCGTAGACTCTGGTTGTGTCGGGCCTGCGGCTAGTTAACATAGAGGCACGACTGGGAGCACACAAAGCTTGCTAAGGAAAGGGAAAACACACATTTCAAGATTGCACTGGGGTTACAAAATCTGATTAGTCCCAGAGGTGGTAAACATACCCAGCAGTGACTGACCTGGGCATATGTGTTGAGGAAAACTTGGCTTTTGGATGCCAGCTGGTCAATGTTTGGTGACTTCACAACAGAGTCCCCATAGCAGCCCAGTGATGGCCTCAGGTCATCTGCCATGATGAAGAGGACATTTCTCCTCCCTGAAAAACAAGCAGAGTCATGTTTGCACTGCTTTCACTCTTCAGCTGTGAGCTCTGCAGGCTTTCCAAACTAATGGGAAGGAAAGTGGAGAAAGGATGGAATATACAATTTTATCACACGTCATGATAAAAGCCACTGCAAATATGTTGAGTGTGATGGATTTCCATTATCAGCATAATCAGGAATGAGGAAAAAGTTTCATATTTCACAGAGTGACTTGGAAACACCATCGTAGAGCGCCATCATAAAGTCCTAGTAAATTAATTTGAAGCAGCACAAGGGAAAAGTCCTTTTCAATAAATTATTGATTCATCAGCATCTTATTTAGAAAGTGACATGTATTTGTAGCATTACAACATTACAAGTATTATTTTTTTAACATTGGTTTTGCTTACAGATTTAAACCAAATGAAGACAGAAGAATATCTTAAAACCTTAAAGCATATATTTACAAATATGATAATAACATCATGAATTGCAGTCATTTTAAATCAGGATAACATGACAAGAATTTAGTGGACAAGGGTACAAACTACAGTTATTCAGTCAAAAAGTTGTTGTTACATACTACAGTGATGTATTTTCAAAGTAAGAAGCAGGGATTTATATTACAGACAATATTGACATATTCAAAGTGGCATGTTTTACTTTCAACTAAATCTCAGCTAACAAAATAAGCCCACATGTAAAACTTGGGAACAATAAGAGCTATTCTCTGACCACGTTAAATGAATTAACGCCAGGAAACTCCAGCTCCGGCCACTAAATAAATACATAAACGACATAATGAGAATCCATTATCGCTAATGCCAGCGAGTTAGAGACTTACTCCACAGTCCCGACCCCGCAAAACAAGTCTGCAGGTGAAACAACGGCGGTAAATGACTCGTAAAAAAACAGAACTTTCATCTTTTTATGATATTTTATTGTCAAAAGTTTGGCCGAGAACAACTTTACCTCTTCTCGCGAGAGCAGCAAGTGTCAGTGTGTGAAGAAACAGGAGGAGAAGCCACAATCGGACAAGCGGGAACATCTTGGTGTGTCGGTGCCTTTCTCTGTTGTCCCTCCACAATGTACCGTCCACAAAACACCGTCAAAACTAAAACGCTGCCTGTCTGTGTCACCCATCCATGGTGTCAACTTATATATAATAACTTCCTGATTTTTACGTCATCCGGATATAGGGTTTTCATTGGCTTATTTAACACTCGCCCCGCCCCCAAAAGTTGCCAACACATTATTTAAATATCGTGAGTCAATAACTGTAACTTATTTATTTGTTTGTGTGTGTTTGTACTGTTTTAAAGTCGTTTTAGATTATGTAAACAATCATCTAGAGGTAGACAACAGGAAATCTGATTTGATAATATTTTATCAAACAATAAGCAAACTTAATGTCCAAGCACAACAAATACGACTAATAACCATAATAATAAAAGGTCAACGTCCCCATGTACAAAAAGGAACAAAGGAGCTGAGAATTTCAAGACTCAGATTTAGACACAGTGGACTAAATGGATATTTTTTCTAATCAGACAAACACAACACATGCAAAGTTGAATATTATGACAAGAGGACAAATCATTCACAGAAGTGATCATCAATAAGAAAGGAATACAGAATGATATTTGAGCAAGACAAATGGAATTGTGCTTAGAGTTCAGCAGTTTTTAGTCATATACTGTAATTGTTTGCATGTTTCTGTCTTTTGTGTGAATAGCATTGGGAAAATATATGATAATGTAAATGCTATTTTTCGGACAAACCGCCTGCATTTCACCAACATGAATAATTAAACGTATCTCCACACATTTGTATGCATTTGAATATCTAACACACATAGACATGTTGATGGTAGTTTTATTAATTGATTACATTAGTGTTTCTTTGATGTTCTGCTCATATGATAGCCGTGTATTGTTTTAGTGGAGAGGGTCAGTTTTGAGAAGAGAGAACAGTACGATTTTTGGACACTTGACAAAGTACTCAAGTCTTTCAGTTTGTCTTCAGAGTTCTAAGAGACTGAGGTACATTTTCTGGAAATGTGTTTGGGAGAAATTATCATTCTTAAAATATCAAATCCATATGTACAGTAGAAAGTAGCTTCTATCCCAAGCAGCAATAAACCTACTGATCTAAAATATTATTACTTTTTTATTTTTGTCTTTATTTATTATACTGTTATCTGATTGAACTCAAAGTATTACTTCTTATTTTTATTGCCTTTGGGATTTTAAAATTAAACTCACTGTACCAAAAAAAAAGCAATCAAATGCTTGACGTTTGAATCTTGAAAATTACCTCGCTGAGACCTAGGATGATAAATGACATTTATATAACAAAAAGAATGAATTAAATAAATTAATAAATAAAATAATGAATAAATGAATGAATGAATGAATAAAAGAAAAACAGAATCAATATAAATATTAAAACAAATAAAGAATAAATACAGGAATACAGGAATACATAAAAGAAGGAATAAATACACAAAATAAATCTATCAATAATAAAAACAAATAAATGAGAAAATAAATATAAGAATAAAATAAATGAAAGTCAGCCATTAAAACAACATTGATGCATTTCTTCAATGTATTTATTCATTTTATTTTTTGTTTATCTCTGTATTCATTAATTATTTCTAAACTAATTTACTGACTATAATGTCATTTATCATCCTCCATAAACAGTTGGGCCTGAGGAGGGCAGCAGTCTGCCTTTACCGAGTTTATGTACCGGAAACATACAGAACAGACGAAGAAGAACGCCGCCTCCAAAGAAGATGGCAGGCATAGCCGTTAAACGTAAATTAGAGAGTGAAGACGACGGTGAATTATCTCTCAAAGTCAAGAAGACCAAAGTTATGAGTGACAATGTTGGAGAAGAAGGTGAACCTGTATGTCAGAAGATTCTGTCTGGGTTTAAAACATCCAGCGTGCTGATTGATTATACCCGGGAGAAAAAAATCTTCATCCACGGAAAGGTCAGTGTTATGGTGTTAGCTTAGCTGTGTTTTAACTTCGCCGTTAAAAGTATTTCACTAAGTCTGAGTGAGTATATTTCAGCTGTTATCGGTCATCTTTTGTCCTGAATATGTGTCTTCACATTCTTGCTGCAACGATTAACCGATTACTAAATTAACCGTCAACTATTTTAATAGTTTGCGTCTTCACTAATTAAAACAAGCTTTGTTATTTTTCGGCTTCTTAAATGTGAATATTTGCTGGTTGCTTTGACAAAACATTTGAGAACCTCATCATTTCCAGTTTCAGTAAAAAAACAAACATTTATCAACATTTACAAGTACTCGAATAATCGAGGAATTATTAATTTCTCGATTCATTTATTCTTCTCGATTTATTCATTATTAATTTCAGTTAATCCTTTTTAAATGAATCAACAGATTACAAGATTATCAGAATAGTCGTTAGTTGCATATGTGTCTTCAATGTCTCATGGTGTCATCAAAATTTTAATTGTTTTGTTTGTATAGGGCCAAATCTCTACATATATATTATCGCAGTCTTATCTATTTTACAGGGTTTGAAGAAAGAATTGACTATCTTGAATCTTTGCCTGATGTGTCTGATTTCTTCCTTCTTCGTCTAGAAGATCTCCAGCATTATCTCTGACCATCAACTATCCTTATTCTAGTCAGAGGCAGATGTTAAAGTGATAAACATGTCCTGTCCTCTGCAGTTAGCTGATCAGGATGCTGTGGTCATTCTGGAGAAGACCCCCTTCAGAGAGAACGACCTGGCTGAAGTCTTCAGTACTTCTACGCTGAAGCTAGATATGAAAAATGACATCTACAGCACGTATAAACTACGGGCTCCTCCTCACCTCAATGGTATGTTTCCAAATAAAATAAACTCAAGCTCTCACTTGGTATGGCTGCAGTGTCGTTAAAAATCCTCTGTGTCTGTTTGCAGAGATTAAGACCACGGTAGTGTGTCCAGCCACAGAGAAGCACTTAAACAAGTACAAGCGTCAGGAGAGTTTTCTGGTGGAGGAGACGAAGACGGACTATGAATCCATCACTCTACCCTTCATTGAGAAGCAGAACACCTTCAGTTTGCAGGTCAGTTTCCTGAAATCACATCCTTTTCATATAATGTCCAATTCTGTTTTCAAAATAGAACACTGACTGTGCTTGCTGTTGATTTCCTCTTCAGTGGGTTTACAACATCCTGCAGAAGAAGGCCGAGGTTGAGAGGATAGTTTATGAAGATTCGGATCCAGACACTGGCTTTATGCTCCTCCCCGATTTCAAGTGGGACCAAAAACAGGTGAGAGGCCACAGTGATGACCACAGTACAAACAACCAAAATTCTACTTTAACTGTGCTACTGACACTGATGCACAGAGGCTGACTAGCTTTTAATATTACCACTGTCTGTTTTATGTAAGAACACATAATAAAATGCCATGAGGTCCAAAAACATGCAGATTTGGGGATTAGGCAAATTGGACACTCTAAAATTGGATTGGCACCAGCTCCTCCCCCTCCTACCCTCATGTGAAGGATAAACCGTAGAAGATGAATGAGTGAGAGAAAAACTTCAAACTGCACCGTCCTGATGCCTTCCTGTTGCAGGTAGATGATTTGTACCTGATTGCCATCGTACATCCGATGAACATCAAGAGTCTGAGAGACCTGACAGCAGAACATATACCCCTGCTTAAGAACATCTTGCAGAAAGGACAGGTGAAGTTACAGTTGCCTATGTGTTTGTCTGTGGAAGAATCAGTTACAAAACAAATGGTTAATAAAACCTATTTTGTTGGGACTCAGGCGGCCATCTTGGAGCGCTACAGCCTTCCAGCCAATAAGCTGAGAGTTTACCTGCACTACCAGCCATCCTACTACCACCTCCACATCCACTTCACCAATCTGGGCTATGATGCTCCGGGCTGTGGCGTGGACCGAGCCCACCTCCTCTCAGATGTCATTCAGAACCTCCAGTCTGACCCTGACTACTACAAAAAACGGACATTGTACTTCCCCCTGAGAGTGGACGACAAACTGTTCAGCACCTTCAAAGAGGCGGGAAGAGTGTAAAGGACTGTTCACAGGCACTTATACCCAACTAACATTGTTGATGAGGGCTGTGTGCTTCCTTGCTTACTATGCTTTTATTATTTGCATAGTTTCTGATGGAAAATGACCATAAATAATCATTTTTAACATGTCTGTATACTCAATTAAAAAAAAAGAATGGAATCAGGGAATAGAAACAATAGAGCACAAGTATCTTTTTTGATAAATTCACTTGACAAATTCAAGCCATTATCAGGATAAAGGCTAACAAGCTAGCATTGTTGTTCCTGAAAAGCAGAAACTGCTTAATCAATTATCATGTTTCATGTTTTAGTCTTGTTTCCATTTGATTAGTATGCATTTTATATGATTCTTGATTTATTACAATGACACAAGATCATGATTGTCAAATGTTTCATGTTTTTATACGTTTCCTGAATATTGAAATAAAGGAAAAAGTTTCTTACTTAAAGTTTTGTGTGTGCGTGTATTACCTGACAACACTAGATGGCACCGTTGATGCTCAAAGGTCCCAAATGTAAAACATGTGTATGTAAAGTTAAAACTTAAAAAGCACTAGTCAGAATTGTTCCATTGTTTGCTTCCTCTTTTTTACTTTTATTTTGTTCAGTTGTTTTTTTTTCCAGTTTGTTTTATTAGTTTAATTCCGGTTTGTATGAAGGGACTTGATTTTTACTCTGATCTGTAGTCATTTAGGTGGTGCTCTGCTTTGTGTTCGTGTTGCATTCATGTACCACTCTTAAAAAATTGAATTAGTAGAATCCAAACTTTTGAGGGGATAAAATGGTAAAACTGCGCATCATGGATCACTGTAAGTAGCAGAAATGAAAATAACTATTTTATAATCTACTGAACTCTAGCTATAGCCTATTTAATGAAGACTTTAGTGTGTTTTTTTTATTTTGTGAGGCCATACTATGTTTATAAGGTCAAGCTTCAATATCCCGTGTGTTTTGGACTTAAAAAATCATAATACCAATAAATACATTAATAACTACTTTACTCCAGTGCAAGAATGAAACATTTGAGATATGAAATGTTATACAACTACTGTTTTTTCAGATGGCAAATCAAATTGAATAAGATAAAATCGAACAATAAAATCAAAGGCTCTATGATTTGCTAATTGCGTTGCTTCAAATTGTGTGATTTCGATGTCGTTTATATTTATTTCCATAGGATTTTCACTTCACATGTGATATTCTTGTTTGTCATTGTAGGAGTGTTGGATTTAAACTGTAAACATATAAACCGTATTTATCTCACTTTACGCAGTTTAAACATTAATTTGATTAAATGTCGGCTAAAAATGTTATTGTCTACCACGGCAGCTACAATTACAGTAGAGTGTAATCCGAGCCGGCCCTGAACGCATCCGCACAGAGCAGCGGACGCCGAGGCAAATAATCCAATCACTAGTTTAGACTCCGACTGTGACCAACAGCAGCAGCAGCAGAGGAAGAAGAGCTTATGTCTTGGTTCCAGTCTTTGAGGGATGATTTCACTCTGAGGCCGTTTGAGATTGAGCACACACAGTGAGTATCTGCTCTACTTTACTTCGCTGAGCACACAGATCAATTATTGGTGTGTGGTAGTGATGATGATGATGTTTGTTTGTTTGTTTGTTTGCTTGTTGATCGATACATGTGCTGGATGAAGCAGCAGCTTCGCTTTGTGCGTCGTGTTAAGCAGCTGAGCGAGGAAAAGTTAGTGTGTCTTAGTATTTGTTGAAAAAAAAAAAATCCCGCAAAAACCAAAACAGACTCTGTTTGTGTCTGCACGATGAGGCGTCAGTAACGGTTTATCCCCACAAGTTTGTCTTGTGAGTTTAAAACAGTGAGAAAGTAGCGGACCTGGGTGTCATCCTCATCGTCATCAACATCATCATCATCATCATCATCACAGAAAACCTTACTTTCAGAAGTTATTTCCATAGGATTTTCTGGAAACTGTTAAAATTGCCCTAAAGGGTTTTATGCAAACTGTTCTCATCTCTTTTGTTTATTGACTCAAGACTTCAATTTAAGTTTGAACCGTTTCTGCCCTTTTACAGCCAGCCATTCATTCAGTGTACCTACAGTTAGATGGGAACACTCTCCCTGTGTTACCTCCTCTATAACTTGTCAGGACCAGTGCTCCCAATGAGTCAGAACCCTAATTTCTGAGGAGCTGGTGGAGTTTAGATAAGATAAGATAGTCTTTATTGTCATTGCCACTTTTTTCAAAGGTACATCGAAATTGAAGGTGCTGTCGACTCTAATGAAGTATACAAATTTAAGAACAATAAATGGAAAAAAAATATATACATATAAAGTATAAAAGAGAAAAACAAATTGCACTGGTAAAGTAACTCTACACAAGACAATTGCACAGTGGGTTTAAGGCCAAGAACAGACTATTTAGGGCTAACATTTGAATTGTGGTTAGATTAGGATTAAGGTTGGGCATTAACTAGATATGGTTATGGTAAGGGATAACACTTAGTTTGGACTGCCCACTAAAATGAAAAAGTCAGTGCAGTGTCCTAAGTAGAATAGCTGTGCAAACCTCTGTCTGTGTGTGTGTGTGTGTGTGTGTGTGTGTGTGTGTGTGTGTGTGTATAAGAGAGAACTTACATTTTAATAGGATTTTTTCAGAGTTAAGACCTGGTTTTAAGGGTAAAATTTAGTTTAGGTCAGACATTTAGTTGCGATGATTAACTTCTTTTTTTTGTGATTAACTTCTAACTTGGGGTTACATTATGTATTATGATTGTCCTCACAAAGAGAGCACAACAAGCGTGTGTGTGAGTGCAATCTTGTTTGTTGTCATTTTAGGACCTTCAGGAGTATGTTTACACGATTATGTTATCATGTTAAGAAATAGTGCTGCAGATAATGTGACCGTGAGTCGAGCCGCTACTGCATGTCTATCTTCCGTTGGACTTGAGTCATACTCAAAGTGACCTGGGCACTATCTGCATGTGCCACACAGTTCCCATGACTGACGAGGAAGCTGATTTTATACTGTTTTTTTTCTGCTTTAAGAATTGTATATTTTTAAGTTAAAGGAATACTTCACTGATTTGCTTTTAGCGTTGTATTACTAAAATAGGGGTAGTATTTCTATCCTAGTAATATGGAAAAGTAATATGCAAATCGGTGAAGTAATCCTTTAATGAACGGCGTTAACAGTGCATGGAAATGCTCTATGTGGTTAAATTAGGATTTGGATAAAAGTTAGGAATAACATTTTTGGGTTGGCTGTCCAAATGAATGAGAGTCAATGCAGTGTCCTAATAAAAAGCTGCAGGAGTGTTGGAGGCAGGCGCAGGTCAAGTGTGTGTGTGAGAACCACTATAATCCTGAGCGCAGACACTGACTTCACTGCAGTAGCGTCGTGTTGTTTGTCAGTGTGTCGGGATCAAAGACTATTGATCTGCTGTTGTGATCCTTGTGACGACATGTTTGAGGACATGACTGTGGGATTATGTGTAGATCCCTGTCTGCTGATGTGTGTGTGTGTGTGTGTGTGTGTCTCAGCGCTGCAAATGTCAACAGACCAATCAAAATGTCCACAATGCTGATAAATTCTCATGGAAGTATTATCAGACGAGAAGGATACACGAGTTTAAGGGCATCAGTGCTGGTAATCTGACTGAGAAGCTTGATAAGTGTGTGTGTGTGTGTGTGTGTGTGACCTGTCAGATGTCACAGCCATGCTGATTAGAGGGCCGATCATCTCCTCTGTCACTGGGTCAGTGAACTAACTGTCAGAGGTTTTACAGAGACATCCTGTTTGCTGTTCTTCTCTATGAGGAAATCCCATCACAACCATTCACTGTCACATAATTAGACACTCAGACATGTCGCCGTGTCCTGCTCTCTTCTTCTTTTTATCTCAGTCCTCTCTGCTGCCGCTGCATTTGTTCTTTTCTGTCTCTTCTTGCGTCCTGTGCGGCCTGAGGGAAAGCCGCATGTTGGGCTCTTTCGCCGTCATCATGTGACCAAGGACCATCACGTTCATTGTGATCAGCTGCAACATGCAAGTGCACCAATAAATGTTGATAACAGCCAATCATTTATTAGATAAATTAGCAACTGCTCCTTATAGCTGTATTGGAATATCCAGATTCTGGGAAAGACAAGCTGTTGTTCTTTGCATTGTGGGAAATTCTGTTGTGCTACCAAAATAACGGCTTCACATAATCTCCATTTTTCACACCAAGTCTATTCGACCATTCTTTTTAAGAATGGAAATGTTTGGATGACTCTTATTTTGTGTGGATGTGTTTCTATATTTTAGTTTGGACCTTGATGGAGCGACACTGCTTTTTAATCCATCTTTTAAATTGATTTTGTGTCAGGTTTTTGTCACCTTAACTATACTTTTTAGTAATTAGATCATAGATGATGAATGAATGAAAAATTAGTCACGAGGAAAGATGCAGCTCCCCATAGTGGCACATTTAGAAATAGATTTTCACATGAAATATTGATGCTTTTCTTCATTCGCTATTAACTCGATAATACCAATTTGCCATAATTAAGTTATTATAAGTGGTTTTAATCCTGATAAGTGATAATATTGTATATTGTCCCATCACTAGATGAGCCGATACGATACTCAGTATTGGTATCGGTCCGATATTGGCTTAAAGCGGCTTGCACAAGTGTGTTGTTAACAACATAACAGTATCAGACTAATATGTGTATCGGTACATACTTGAGTTTGTGATCGGACGTGTAAAAGTGGTATATCTTAATGAAGTCCATGGTTTGGTTAAAAAAAATCTGGTGATGCTTTGCCAAACGTTGTGTGTCAGGTTATGAGCAGCTGTGGTTTATTCCATTTCATAAAGTTTTCACTCTCTCTTATGTACTACTGTATTATATCTACGTACACGTGGTACATGCTACTTGTTGCGTTGTTGACGGTACGTGAAAAATCCAGGAAATCTATCAATATCAGGGCAACGACGTCAGATTACCAGCACGTCAAGCAATGAAACGCACAGTTCGTCGTGTGCTGCTGCGCCATAAAAGCCTCAGTTACAGGTGACTGGGTCATCGTTGAACTCTTAGAATGAACGGCGCGTGTGCCTCCTGTTGCTTTAACACTCACTCACTCACATGTGCGCGCGCACGCACACACACACTCACAGAGCAAAGGTGAATAAGAAAGCTGTTTTGTTTTTATTGCCTCATAAACCAAAGCTGGGACCTGAGATGGAGCGAAAGATGAGACGTTTTTCAACTTCTTGGGACAGTGTGTGTGTGTGTATAAACACACACACACACACACACACACACACACACACAGAGCATCCAGGCTTAGGGCAGGAGCATGATTACAGGGTTATTTACATTACAACATAGAGCAAGAGAAAGGGGGCGAGAGATTGGCAAAAAGAGAGGGAGACGATGGTTTCCAGATGTGAGGTGGAATTCAGAGCTCCAGAGTGATTCCCTCCTCCTCCTCCTCCTCCTCCTCCTCCTCCTCTTCTTCTCTGTACACAGACACTGAGATATCTGGATCAGCCCGTGCATGTTGTAATGGAGAGAATAGCAGTGAGAAACCTCAAAACAGAGGAGAAGGAAAAAGGCGTTTCTCTGCAGGGGTGAGCGAGAGGAACCCGAGCCGGCCGAGGGAGAGGAGGAGTGGAGATGAGGAAGGGGATGGAAGGAATATAGAAAGAGGAGGAGAGGGGAAGAAAAGCGGGGCCTCTTGGTCGACCACAGCTTCAGAAATGTAAATGGCATTTTCAGCTCGGTGGAAGCTGTTTGTGTCGGCGAACAACAAACCCACTGAAGCCGAACGCTTTTTCCAAAACATTTGTAGTCGTCTTGTTTTCACAGGGGTTTGATTTATAGGTTGTTTCTGCTTTCTTCATATACAGACTGACATCTGAGGCTTAGTTGGTGTAATAATGACACCCCCCCCTTTACAAAAATACACCTTTTCTTACTAAATGCTGTGGAAAAACACAGCAAATCCACAATTTACTAAATAAATCTGAATTGTTTCGCAAAGGAGATCTAAAACGGCATTGGACAACTTGAGATGTTATTTTAGGTGAAGCTAAAGGGAATAAAGCTCAGTGTTAAGTTTGCATGGACAGAAACTCACTGGTTTGCTGTGTGTTCTCTGCATTGCAGACTGTCACAGTCTCTCTCTCTCTCTCTCTCTCTCTCTCTCTCTCTCTCCCTCTCGGTGGGTCCACACTTGGAGCCGTTGTTTCAGGAAATACCAACATCCCCCTTTTTTCTTTTTTTTTTCTTCTGAGGAAAAGTGACCGACATTCCTGTTGGCTCTAATAAACAGTGCACTGAATGAATGATACATGCATATAAGACAGTAAATACGTGACCAACTGCTTATACACATGTATAGATACATAGAGTACATACAGTACACATCTACATGGGAGAGCTGTGTCCATTGTCCCACTCTCAAAGACAAGTTATGTCCCAGGATAGGGTGTGCTGGGATTGACGGCCAAAGAGACGGAGACACACTCCACCCACATTGTTAAAAAAAATATTATATCAACAATGGATTAAAGCGTAAAGTCGAGTTTCCACAGCAGGATGTGAAGGCCTAATGCTATAGCTGTGACAGTTATGTAAACAGAGTGACATCATATCGTTGTGACACAGTGTAGCCCACAAAAATAAACGAAATGAAGAAGAATGTATACATTTCTCTGCACTGACATAAGTCAAATGGCCTTGAAACACTCTGTTAATATTGTCAACCTGTCGTGACAATGCTGAGTGTTTAGCTCCACCCTTTAGGTACCCGATCATTGTGCTTGGCATCTCAGCTCAAGGCTGCCTTGTTATCAGCGGATAACCATTACACAACTTGGCAGTTTCCTCCAGCTTCATGCAGCTTTTTAGCACAATTGAACTTGTTGTTGTTTTCTGTGGCCAACTGCACTATTGACTCGTCACGGTTTGTTCTGCAGTGGTTTCATGTGAGAAGAACCAGACTTGGTTTCTAAGATTTTTAAATTTCACTGCATAGAATTTTTCACTTCATTTCTGTTCAAAAAAAAAGATCTATATTGTGTATAAAACTTGTCATAACACTAACAAATGAAACATGCTCTGTCAAACAAGTTAAAGAGAACTTTTTCACTCCATAGATTCACTGAATGTGAATGAGTGTCTGACTGAGAGATTCAGGGTGGGAAATCCCAGGTTCCTGGAATTAGTCTCAAGCAAAGCATTGTTTATATTGGTGGAAACACTGATTACACATGTATCAAAATGGCGGAAGTTCTTTGTCAACACAACTCCAGTCTTGATGGTTTATTGGCATACAACAATTGTAGACAGCCGTGTTTGATTGTGTTGTATCTGTGACCTCTTTGGGTCTTTTTCAGACACGAAAACAGACCCCGTCAGGACCAGTAGTCCTCATGGAGACCAAAACTTGGTCCTAATGAGGCAGAAAAAGTGGTTAAGTTTAGGGCTAAGATCACAGACACACACACACACCTGCACACACACACACACACACCTCAGCACAGAGTAGCTCAATTTCAACATGTTGGAAACATAAAATGAATCGCAGCCTACACTCAGTCTGGGCATGTAGGAGTTATGAAATTCATTCCATAGCCACCACTCCTCAGTGAATGTTCTGATGATTAATGTGATTAGGATGTGTTTTCTCGGGGCCGATTTTAATGCAGCTGCATCGGCACTGTGGTGCTACTTGAGGTGTTTTGTTACGGGATTCAATTCAGAGGTCATTTGAGACGTGGAAGACTTTTTACAAGAAGTAAATCTTTGAACTGGGCCACAGTGGCTAGTATTGTGGCCTCACAGCAAGGAGGTCACCGGTTCGGTTTTGTTTCTGTGTGGAGTTTGCATGTTCTCCACGTGTGCGTGTGGCTTTTCTTCGGGGTACTCGGGTTTCCTCTCACAGTCCAAAAACATGCAGAGGTTACTCAGTGGGACTCCTCTGTCCCCTATTTTTCCTTTCACCCCAACCAGTCGAGGCAGATGCTGCACATGTTTGAGTCTGGTTCTGTCAGACTCAATGTCTTCCTGTTAAAAAGTATTTTTTCTCTCCCAAATGACACCTAGTGCTTGCTCGATAATATTGTAAAGGCTTCAAGGTGAAAGTGCTTTGAGATCATTTATTTTGTGATTTTGCACTGTACAAATAAAATTGAATTGAAGTACGTGGAGACTCTGTCTGTGTGAGAGTGAATGGCTGTTTGTCTCTGTATGTTGGCCCTGTGATGGACTGTGACGTGTCCACAGTGTGACCCCACCTTTAGCCCTGTGTCAGCTTGGATTGGCTCAAACCCTAATGTCACATTGTAGCCCCACACACACATAAGCACTGGGAGCTGTAGATGGTTATGCTACCAACTTATCGGGATTACTGCGACAGGCTGTCGTGTTGTGTGAAGAAGGAGCTGAGCCAAAAGGTGAAGCTCTCGATCTACTTTCCGGCCCTCACTTTTGGTCACCAGCTCAGTCATCCGGGAGTGGCTCAGAGTAGAGCCACTGCTCCTTTTCATGAGCCAGATGAGGTGGCCCGGGCATCTGGTTACGATGCCTCCTGGACGCCTCCCTGCTGAGGTGTTCTGGGCACGTCCCACCGGGAGGAGGCCCCCGGGGGAAGACCCAGGACTCACTGGGGAGACTGAGTCTCTCAGCTGCCCTGGGAATACCTCGGGATTCCCCCGGAAGAGCTGTGTGAAGTGGCCGGAGACAGTGAAGTCTTTGCTTCTCTGCTCAAGCTGCTGCTCCCGCGACCCGACCTCGGATAAGCGGTAGAAGATGGTCAAAGTGAGACTCATGAGCTGAATGTTGTGCCCACATTGAATTATAATACACATTAGCTGTAATATGGATGTCAAAGAAGCACCTCTAACAGACAGCCTTCCTCTGTTATCAAACATCGCTGATAGTGGTGACATTTAGTGCCCGTGCTTTAAAAGTCCATCATGTTCTGTCAGCATCCGTCAGCATCTGTCAGCTGAGAAAGTGCTCCATAATGATTGATGTTAAAATAATCCATCGCATGACAGCAGAACAGGACAGTCAGTGTACCATATTCTGAATTGATTCCTTGTAATTCAACATTGCAGCATGTATGGACGGCAACATGCAAGGACATATACTCATTAGGCCACAGCTTTAAAACTGGTGACAGTGGTAAATTATTCATGGAGAAAAAAAACACCTAAAAAAACATATATTGATGGTTTACAATAAACTATTTCTGAACAGGTCACAGATATCCACAGATGAGCCGCAGCATTAATGTCAGTTACTGGTTAGTTTGGCGTGTGTCAACTGTGTTTCCTCTGCATGAAAAGATAAAGTCATGTAAAAGTTGGGTCTCTAATAATAGCGCGGGGGAAGGTGGACAAATAACAGGGCTGCAGAAACTTATAGCACTTGTTTTGTCTGTATTAAACAGAACAACTGATCGTTTTTAGTGGCAAATTGCAAATGCATTTATTATATAGTGTTTTAATTGTATTTTATATGCAATTAAAAAGGTACTTATAGGTTATTTTAAAAGTGTGTTGTATGTTCCAATCACTATTGAAGTGAGCCTTGATTTAAAGCCCCAGTGTGTAACTTCTGTTGCCAAAACACTGCTAAACCCTCGTGTGACGGGTCAGAATTATCAAAGGCTGTAAACGGAGCATAGAGGAAGTGCAGAAATGTCATTCTCTCTCTCTTGGATCATTTATTTACTGAATAATTACTCACTGAAAGGAATTATTGATCAGTTACACTTAAACAAATCCTGCTTCATGTACCTTTAACAACCACAAACTATTTAAGTGTTTCCTGAGATGTATCCTGCTTGTTTCGTTACTAATTCATATTTGTGTGTTTACTGGAGTTAAAAAGTTAGGATTTGTCACCTGAGGAAAATAATTGACTTTGACAGCTGAAGAGTAGACGGAGAATAGAAGGAAGGGAGAGTGGAGGAGAAGGTCATGGGGGGGCAGTCTCTTGTTCTTACTTGCCTCCTCCCTCATTCCTCCCTCTTTATCTTCCCCCCTCCAGCCCTCCCTCCACAGCATTACCAGCCGTGGTGACTCGGAGGAGAGGAGAGAGGCATGCAGCAACCACAACTCAGGCATTTCGTCAATTGTTTTCCCTCTAGCTGACTGTTGCTTACTCTGAGGATTTGTTCGATACTTAAAGCCAGGATTATTTAGGGGGGGAAAAAGCCCTTTTCCTGTTTTTGTTTTATACTTTCAACTTTGGCTCGTGTTGCTCTAACTTTCTACCTATACTTTTGAGTGTTTTTCTGGTGTGGCGCTCTTAACCTGCTCTGATCCAGCGTTGCTTGCTGTAAACTTGGCTTGCTGTCCTGCATCAGTTGCTACACTTTGCAGAAATGACTCTTTAGTGGAGCTCAGAAGTGGGAGGAACCTCGCAGAATGGTGTGACTCGGAGGAGACGGCGATCTACCCGTGTGTTCTTGCATCTTCTCTGTCACAAAGAGAGAGAAGTCATTCGTTTTCACGAGTGACTGGAGACTGGTGCGGAAGAAAAGCTGAAGGTGTTGGATTTGAGCGTTTTATACGGACACGTGTCAAGAGAAAACTTTTTTTTCTTTCTGTGAAGATTGAGAAGGACATATTTTTTTGTTTGTTTTAGTTTTTTGCTCCACTACAGCATGGCTGGGATGTATGGATGCTTCAAGGGCAGGAAGTAAGTTTCACTCAGAAAAAAAAAAAGAAAAGTTGTGAATGTTTCAACACACTTGACAACAGAATATTGTTCATCCTAATTGCTTCATCACTCTGCCCATTCATGTCCACGATGAACAGTCATCAAATCTGTGTGTCAGACAATGTGGGTGTTTTTTTGTCTCTTTAAAGCATTAGGTCATTTTCAGAACATGTAATGGCCACATACAGTATTAGACAGTAGCTATTTTAATATGTGCAGGACAACATGTGTCATTGTTTTAACCATTTAAATAGTCACGTGACTAATCTTCTCTTTGGGTTACACTGATTCTGATGCGTTTGATTTTTTGCTCTTTTGTCGCAGCAGTCAAATGTAGGTTGTTGTAGATGTCGGTAACGGTCTGCTGTATTCTGTATTCTGTATTCTCACAGATTGTTTTTCACTGGAAAAAACAAACATATTATTTATTTATTTATTTCTCTCACGTCTGAAGTTGCGTACTTTCAGTCGTATGCAGAATCGAGTGGACGAGCATCATTTCCTGTATGTTTTTCTTGGGTCATATTGTTGCTAACCCTAATCTCTATGTGTGTGATTCTTCATAGCTGTGGATATGATATTTCGTCTTCATTTAAATTTAAATTGGCGTGTTCTGCTCCTGCTGACTGATGGAAGTCCTTGGCGATTTGAATGCTTTGAATTGGCTAAATATAGGATTCTGGGCTTGGCAGTGCGACCGGACCACAGAGGGTTTGGATAATGAGTGCCTTTTAGCTTTTTGACTACAGTAAAGTATCTTTTTTTGGTACCAAAGCTTAATAGATGTGGTGTTGGATGTACTGATACCCCCTTCCACTCTCTTTGTCTTCGTCCTTTCAGTGTCATGACATGGCAACAATACAGGCTTTTATGGCCCACTCAGCGGAGTTGACGAAGACAAACATTTTGTTTGTGCATGTGTGACGCAGAGAAAGAAAGTGAACTAGAAGGAGAAAGGATGAGTTGCATGACAGCCACACACAGACTCCACTAAAGAACCACAACTGTGTTGTCCTGGAATTCATTCAAACCCAAACTGTGATTAACTTCTTACCGCAAACGGGGGAATATGCCAAACTATTGATGTAGAAGAGCTGACCCACACAAGCACAAAGCAAAAAATTCAACTCGTAAATTCTAACACTTGTGGTAAAAAAAAAAAAGCACACACATTTCCACATCACATTTGCAAAAACAAAAGAGAGTTGTTTTTTTTCCTGTGATGCTTCTGTGACAACTTCTTACCCCTAAATGTCCAGTATGTAAGAATTAGTGGTTTCTAATGGTGAGACTGATTGTAAAAAAACAGTCGATCCACGTCCTTCACACCAAAAAATATATTATTTTTTTGTTTGGGCAGGAAGCTTCCACTTGAAGCTATTTTTATCCATGTGTCCTGTAGAAACATAAGAAATATAAACAGTATACAAGGCGTATTCTATTTTGAAATGACTATACACGTACATAAACAAATTGCTACATCAAGTCATGAATACCTTTTATTCTTTAGTTGGATTTTCCCCACGGTTAAAACAAAAGTTCAAATTTAAGAGCAGAGCAGGCCTGTCGGATTTCACAACAAGAATCCATCTCACAAGTCAGGGCTCGTAAGAGCAGTACACGGTAAATAAGAGTTGTGTCATTCGGCCTTCACAAAGCAAAGATTTAACTGCTGTAGGTTGCAAGTGTGTTTTAAAAAAAAAACCTGTTCAATTTATCATCAGCAAACTAAAGTAGTTGCCCAATTGTATTACGTTTATTAAGTGTCTTCCTGTGTCATTATATCAAGTTACTATTTTAAAGCTGCAGTAGACGGGATTGCTGGAAAAGAATTTACACATTTTATTGACCTAAAGAAAGGTTTCTTTGCAGCATAGGAAGCTCTGTCAGTCCCTATATAGATTTGTTGTAATGGACCAGCCAATAGAAACATCTCCTCTCTCACTCTCTTTAAACTGCTCTCTGATTAATAAACATCTCCAGCTAAACCAAACCACTGGCTCACAAATGATGACAGTTGCAGGATTTAAAAAAATATGAAGCTTGTTTTCATGTCTCTCTGGGTTAAAGTAGAAAAATCCTCATCGAGGGACATAAGAATTCTGAGTCGATAAAAGCTGGTCTGGCAATAGAATAACTGAAGTTGCAGGGAGTTTAATTGTGCACTGCCCAATTCAGTTTCATAGAGCGTAGAGGCTTTTACCCTTAGTTATAGTGTTCATTTAGTTTAATATGCAATATTCAGGCACGTTTAAATTCAGTGAGGGCTTTAACTCGCCAGGCTAAAGACAAGTGGTGTTGTCACTTTCTCACCAGGCCTCATCTTAACTAATGCTCAGTTATGTAACCAAAGCAAGTTGAATTTGCTCAGCAGGAATGGTGATGCAGCTGTAAATGAATGTAGACTATACAGAGTGACTGATGAGACTGTTTGGTCTGTTTCTGAGTCCATGTAAGGCTTGTTGCTAAGAGCACAGCCCCGCTGCACACAGTAGGAGACTGGAGATGGGAGAGAGATTGAAGCCGAGCTGGAAGTTTAGAGAGAAATCCCCCAAATCATTCTTTTAGAATTGTAACCAGAGAAAATTCAAAGCTTACTCGAAGCTGTTGTTTGGTGAAATTGTAAAAGAATAAAGAAAATAGAGCCAAGGATCAGAGCAGCGATTTACTTGTCAGATCAAATAAATATCCTCAGACCTTTTAACACCGCAGCATGTGCACTGGTTTCATCGCCTCTCGAGAATGAGAGCGATGACAATGATGATTTTACATGAAACTACTTTATTCTCATTGCCTCATTCCATCACTTGTAGACTGTTTGTGGCCAATTACACACAACTGTTTTACATTGTTCACGCTGGACTAAGATACTTTCTACAACAGCAGGTCTGCATTTGTTTCACTGTTTTGTATCATTTGTTATCGTCCGTGTGGTGTTAGTTCTGAGTCCCATCGCCCCTTCGTCTAATTGCAGATTTAAAACATCCACATGATTTCCATGAACTGTCATTTTACTTCATTTGCTGCATTAAAGTGAGACGTTAACTACGATTTAATGTAACATTTTGTTTATGAGTCATGCAAGTCATATTGTTTATGAAACATTGCAACACCATTTGGCTCCTCTTAATCTGATTAATCTGATGAACATGATTCAAACATGCACATATTGTGCTGCGTCATACTGCATGTTAGAGCATGAATAAGCAATCATTATAGAAAATGCATCACTGCTATGTCATGGTAATATAATTAGAAGAAGTGTACTGTTATATGCACAGTAAAAAAACAACAACACAGCAGTTTAGACCATGCTCTTACTTTGCCGCAAAAGCACTAACACTGAGCACATAAATCATAAAATATAGATAGAAGAAACCTGGGTTTAAAACAGCAAATATGGATATATAAGTTAAAATACATTAGCATTTAGTTCCAGACTGCTGGTAATGAGAAATGAACTACAAGCGTCTCAGACATGATCCATCAACATTGAGTTAAAAGCACAAATGCCACCCTCACACAACATTAACATTTTTAAAAAAAGGTAGAGTTTTGTCATAAATTAGCTGTTTGGCTTAAGTTAAGAACATCTTGTTCCTGAATTCTTTGAGTCATTATTACATCAGCAGCATCAAATACATTCCTGTAACTGTGTTGGGATTCTAAAGCACGGACAGCTCACAGTCATGTTTCATATGTTGTGAATAATTTCCGCCTTCCACGCTGCATCCTGCTGACCAGGCAGACGTTGAGCGGGTCAAGAGGAAATGGTGCAGTTGTGAAGTTCATGTTCCCAGTTTGGTACGTGTGGTTAGACGTGGGACAGAGAAACAGGCAAACCGAGAGAGGAGGAGGAGGAGGAGGAGGAGGAGGAGGAGGAGGAGGGATGGTGAGCTGATAAGGCAGATGGTAGAAAGAATGAAGGAACAACTGGGGTGACAACCGAGAATCAAGAAATGCTGGTGTTTAACTGTGTTATCTGACCACATTCTTTATGTACTTCTCATATCCTTTTATGGCCCTTTGGCTCAAATGGAACTCCTCCTAATGGAGATGGGTTAGACAATAACAGAAATTCTCCTAAAAGACTTCTAACATCTAGGAAGAGGGTAATAAAAAGAGTGGAAATGTTTATCCTGGGAAGACGATGAGTATTTTATGTGTTGTTGCCCATTTATTTTATGAGATGGCATGAAGAGATGAGACAAAACGACAGAGGAAAACAGCCACGAGATATTGATGGTGTTCAGCACTGCAGTGTTCATGGAACGCTCTTTGGCTTGTATTCAGCTTCCCTCTGTGGTCCATCAACACGACCTATTGAATGCCCCACTGACCTATCGGTAAACTAATATAATGACACAAGCAGTGCCATGTGGATCGGATGATGACAACACCATAGTGCATGAAAAGCAATATCTGTTGTATTTTAGGTATAAATGAAGTCTCAACAAAATAAATTGCGAACTTAATGCTTAAAAAACAACTTCTTGATAAAGGTTGCGTTTGTAAGAATTACTGACACCTAATGGTGAGACCACAGATTGCATGTCGGGGAACTATGGTAGCCTTTGTATTACAGAAACACTCTTCAACAACTTTCATTACTTTCATTACTATTACGTTTCCTCCACCTTTGCTTGTTTAAGCATTGGATTTATTATGGCAGACACTCTGCTGTAGAAACACGGTGGCACAAAACCACCGTGGCCTTGCCTGGATTACATATTAAAGGCTTATTCAAAGGCTATGAAAACCAAATTATTGTGTAAACTTATTTGTTCAGTTTTTGTGTCCTTGTATGTGCTCTCATACTAGGCCGTTAAAGCTGATTTTGTTTTCTGATTCTGATTTAAACACAGACAACAATACTGGGTAGTATGTTGAGTCTATGGCCCATTTACACCTGGCGTTAAAATGGGTTTTCTGTGACTGGATGGCAATCGGATAGCGCCTGACCACATGTAAGTACAGGTGTAAATACACCAGAGGACGTTATCTGATCTGCCAAACCAGGAAGTGGTCGGAGACGCACTGTGGTTATTTTTATTACATATGTTGTAAGTCACTGTTTCTATGATCCATCTCGAACCAGTGTAGCTATTCTCCTCTGACCTCTGACCTCAATAAGGTATTTTCTCCCAGAGATCTGCTGTTTCTGGATGTTCTGTCTTTGTCAGACCATTTTCTGTAAACCCTAGAGATGGTTGTGGATGAAACACCCAGTTTCTGAAATAGCCTGTCTGTTTATCTCATTAGTTATTTGCATTAATAGGCACTTGAAGAGGTGTACCTAATATAGTGGCTGGTCAGTGAAAGATATCAGATGAAAAAAGGGTAATTGAAATTCACACCTCATCAAATTGCATTTAAATGGGTTACATGTATGCTTCAAATGCCTGTGTATATACAACATGCCAACATGTCCATGGCTATAAATGCACATTGTGTGCATTTATCCTCCCTCTGAGCCCAGTTTATCATTTCAGCTGCCTGAAAAAAAATGCTCCACCTTGTTTTTCTTGAGTCATTTCTCCATCTCTCCCAGTCTCTCTGTGCAAATTGAAGGCTTGTGGTTCATCACAGATGCTCTAACATCATATTACAGAGGCATCTGTATTTCCTGTGCTCAGTCTCTCATCTCTCCACTGCTATGCCGGGACAAAAGTTCAGGACATGGGCTTTTTTTTTTTCTCTTAGATATAATATGGGAAGTAGCTCCTGACAAACCTAATAAGTTTCCCAAATTGATCTCACATTGTGATACGCTGATGGTGATTGTCCCTCCCGAAGAGACTAACAAAGGTTTATTAAAAATCAAAAGCTTATTAATGTGTTGTTTTTCCATCATCTGAGCAGAAAAAAACTGCAAACCTGCTAAAAGTGCACAGTGATACTACTGTGAACGAGCGCTTTACTCCCGGTGATGGAATGTACGAGAAAACAGAATTTCATTCATAAACAGTGGTAGCTCATTGTGCTCTAACAGCTTTCACATGACTGAGGTTTAGCTTTTCTTTCCCGGTGCAAAAACCACACACGGCTAATTTCTGTTTGAGCCTCGCAGGAAAATCACTGTAATTTAATCATGTTATTTAAGGGAGAGCATTCCAAGTTTTTTTTTTAAACTTGTTGTACTGGTTGTCAGAGTTCTCAGATTTCTCTCTTTCCCTGCTGCTAATTGATTGTAAGTCTCTGATTACTGAAGTAATGTAATCAGGTCCATATTAGTCCAGTTCTGTGCTTTTGATACAGAAGGATCAGAACTGAACTAGAGTGGATTTGTTGTCTATTGATATGGAACCCACTGTTAGGGTTTTTCCGTGATCGGATTCATGATATATAGTCATCCTTCCTTGTGCAATATGATAATCAATAATGTTGTAATTAACAAATTAAGGCACTCTAAAGTAAACAGTCCCTGCCTGGCTGAAGAAGCGGGAGTTTCCAGCAGGATAATAGTGGAGAAAGCTACGTGAAAAGATGCTCCATCCACGTTCAATACATAGACTTAATGCGCTCTGTTCTCCTGCACTTTTAACTTTTCATTTTGTTTTCTTCAGTTAGACAGATATCGTGACGTATCGCTATATGATTGTCTTGCAATATATTGATTATTACGCAATCCTTTGTATCGTGATTTTATTTGTGTCATGGACCATGTAACGCGTGTCATATCATCTCGTGAGGTAGCCTGTGATTCACACCCCTACCTACTGTCACATGTAATTTAAGATGGACGGAGTAGAAGTTGACTTTTTCTGTGTTCGATGCCAATCTTAAGAAATCTGTGTGGGCCAAGTTTTGGGGCCAGTATTTTTGTCCAGTTTATTTATTTATTTATTTATTTATTTATTTTTGATATAGAAGTTAAATCACAAATGATGCACACAATTGCTTATCTTAAATTAGCATTGCACTTTATCGCTCCAGTCCGCATTCTTGTGTGTGCACTGCTGTATAATAAATAAATACATGGTACAGCTCGTCAGAAAACCTAAGCATTGAGAGTATATATTCATTTTATAATTTTATGTAATGAAGGAGTTCATTTACTGTATTATGAAAGCTTAGTTGTAGAGTTAATTATCCATGCCATTGCAGTCAGACATCATGTCAGACATGTGCCTGTCAGTGTTGATAAGAGTCAGTCAGTCAGCACCTTAAGCCTGTGCTGTGACGAGTCTACTAGTCACACAGCTTCCACTCAGAGATTAGGGCTGAACTAGATTGGATTTGCTCTACGTCAGGACGGGATTGCTGTCCCCCCCATCATTCACTCACATAGCCTTTCTGCATGGAGTGTGCATGTTCTCCCCGTGTGTGCGTGGCTTTTCACCGCATTGTCCGGTTTCCTCCCACAGTCCAAAAACGTGAGTGTGAGAGTGAATTATTGTTTGTCTCTATTTGGCCCTGTGATGGACTGGCGACCTGTCCACGGTGTGACCCCCGCCTTTCACTCTATGTCAGCTGGGATTGGCACCCGCGACCCTCTACCCCACGGTAGAAGATGAATGGTGTCTCTCACATATTTTAGTGATTTTCTCTTAAATTAACATGAATTTAGTTAATCAGCTCTGTTGTTATAGGTGTTAGCTGGTGAACTGTTGTGATGGATCTGAGTTGTTGAGATTTGGACTGATGACATCACCTGGATGAGACTTAACTTAAAGCAGACGGCGTGTGACACCGGGGTGTGCGTGTGCTGTTTGTGTGTATGTAAGCCTCACTTTAGGATACATTTAAGGTCATGGACAAATATGGACATCGTATCTTTCAGTGTGCGAATGTGGATGTGCGTGCCATCTTGATGTGTGTGTGTGTGTGTGTGTTAATGAGGTTTTTTTTCCATCTGTCTAATAAAGGCAGACCTCCCACTGCTCTGAGCACCTTTACATGTTAATCCATTGTTATGTAATAAGGCTGATACACACACACACACACACACATCCAGAGACACATTCACTCTTTGACTTCCCAATAAAGCTAATGATGTGCATGAGCACAGCGTACAATGCTGCAGAGGGATAAGCATCTAGAATAAGATCAAATAAAACAGACAGCTGCGAGAAAACTTTCTTGGAACAATGCAAGATGGAAAATGTACGTACAGTAATGAAGAAGTGGTTTAAAAGAAAACGGCATTCCCAATAACCAGGCAGAAAAAGGTCATTAAAGCTTTGAGATGACTCTTGTGGTTTTGCATGTCATAGAATGAGTTCAGGTCGTAAAATGATGTAACCTCCCGCTCTTATATAAATATAAATTAAAGTGGGAGCCGCAGCTTGTTAAATGTAACGCTGTCTCTGTCAAATGCAGTTTTCAGTGTCGTTAACGGCTCTTAACGGATATATGTTGTTCTTGATAATGGTAATATTGTGTTATTACCTTTTACCAAACAGAATAATAATAATAACAATGACTAAAATGTAAGTACTTTAATATGATGTCATTGTTGGCGTTTTTTCCTAATTGTGAAATAACATAGATGCTGATTCTGAACATCTTAACTCGTCATTAAGACTGGATTCCATTCAGGGGTGATATACAGTATGTTTATATTGTACAGCATAATAAACTTTTGGGAACTTGTCTTAAGTCTGTACTGTAAATAAACTTGTCATCATATTAAAACTTGATAGACAACTTTGTGAGAGAAAACCCCAAGCATTTGTAATATGAAATATATAAATAAGCATGAATATCACTTTATCAGTGTTAAACTCTACAGGCTTTATTTTATTTCTGCATTTCTTCCTTGTTTGCTCTGTATCTATTTACAGTAATGGATACAGATTTTCTGCAGCTCCACACTGGACGGCCCGTGTGTTTACTCTCTCTCCTCTTGCTAATATTCGTCTGTTTATCTAACTGAGTCTTCTTTCCTTTCATGCTGCTCGTTCCCACAACCCCTCTCTCTGACCCTGTCTGTCTTGTGTTTGTCCCCGTCTTCTGTGTTCTCACTGTCTTTCTCTTTCACTCCCCCGTGCTCTTTATCGATGTGTCCCCTCGCTCATCCTCTATAACTCTTCTAACTATGTTCTCCTGCTCTCTTGGTGTATTAACAAATCCATCTTTCTGCCTGTCCCTCGGTTTTACCACGTCCCTCTTTTTCCTCCTCTCTTTCCCCATCACCCCTCCATCCTTCTCATAGATGAAACGGAGGATGCCGCCATGGGGAGTCTGCTTTGGAAGTGGTCACAGGTCAGTCATGTTGACTCCTGACCCTCTGACTTTGAACCTGATACTTGCCCGGGAAACTAAAAGCAACTACGCAAATCTTTGACCTTTTCCCTTTGCTGTAGCAACTCATTTGCGATTGTGAGTCCAAGTGCACTTCCCATCGATTGAAGGCCGGAACACATCCTTGGGGTTATAGTAAATGCACTCATTTATATTTTATTGAAACATCTTGAACATGTCTCCATAATAAGGACATTATATGCCTGTAGTTTGTTGACCACAGGGGAAAGCTATGTTTATAACCTCATAAACTGTTGAGTTCTTAAGTGAGTTTGAAACATGGCCGCATAAATTGCTTTCTTATTCAATTGTTTTAATGCACTTGTGTAATTTGTGGAGAGAATATCAGTTGCAGATTGTGTTTGTTAAGTTACAGATGAATACACTTGTTACATTACTATAATTTGTGCTGTTAGTTTAATTCCTCTTGACTGACCTGATGCAAGACTCAACAAGGATGGTTGGGACTGAAAATCCCCCACTGCACCTTGGTGTTTATACACATGTATCCACGTTGAGTCCCTGTGGCCTGTATTAATGAAGGAGCATCTTTGTGGCAGGAAGCTACGTGATGGGGGTGGGGTCTATACAGTCAAATATTGCGATATTTTTACGTAGTGTTATTACATTGCTTCCTTTTTTTTAGCATTTCATTTTTTAACTGATGTTACAAAAAATGTTTGTGGATTAGCATAAAAAAATCTATTGATGTTTCAGTTCACTAGATGGTTCCAAGTGCTCACTCACTTACTGTTGTGAGTATATCGTGATAATATCGTATTGTGACAAATATCATGATATCATATTGTGACTTAAATATTGTAATTTGTGACTTAAATATTGTGATATTATTGTATTGTGACCTAAATACCGTGTTAATATTGTAACTTAAATATCGTGATATTATTTTATCATGACCTAAATATTGTGATAATATTGTATCATTACTTAAATATAGTGATACTATCATGACTTAAATATCGTAATAATATTGTAGCGTGACTTTATTATCATGTTTTAAATATTGTTACTTAAATATCGTGTTAATGTTGTATACTGACTTAAATATCATTATAATATCGTGGCTTAAATATCATGATATAATCGTGGCTTAAATATCGTGACTTAAATATCGTGATATTGTATAGTGACTTAAATATTGTGATACTATTGTGATTTAAATATCGTGATAATATCATATCGTGACTTAAATATCATGAAAATATCATAGCATGACATAAATATTGTGAATTAAATATCGTGATACTATTGTGACTTAAATATCGTGGTACTATTGTGACTTAAATATCGTGATACTATTGTGACTTAAATATCGTGTTACTATTGTGACTTAAATATCGTGAATTAAATATCGTATCATGACTTGAATATTGTGATTATATCGTATCGTGGTGTCTCTGGCAATTCCCACCCATACTATCCCCACACTACAAATTATTACAGTATTGCTAGAGCTATTTTCTGTATTGATAACTATCTGGGCATGAAGTGGCTTTCAACAAATAACATAAAAAACATTTAAAAACCAGTTACAGTCTGTAGCTTTAATGTAGTTAAATTAAGGTGCTCCAAAATAACTTAAAAAATACTTTTAATGAAGCTACTTTATGTTTTTCTATTAAAGCAGCAGCCTGTATTTATTTTGTCCACCAAACATAATAATCCAAACGAGGTGTTACTGGGCGTGAGTCCCAACTTTCCAACTGTGATATGAGTGTCTGTTTATCTGTGTTTGTTTTTGTCCGTGTGTCTGTATCTGTTTCCTGGAGACATTATTAAGACTCTTCAACGTGTGTGCGTGCGTGTGTGTGTGTGTAGAACTGTTGCCTGTGGTGTTTTCCTGTAATATCAGACAGGAAATGGATCAGATCAGCATTTGTTTACGGCAACTTGATGCAATATTACATCTGCTAAAGTCAGGAAAACAAAGGCGAATAATAAAGGAGAGGGGGATAGCAGTGGAGATGATGATGGTGATTCTCATGGCTCGCACATGATAAGGTTAAGATGATGGCGGTGGTACTGATTATGTAACGGTAACACTGACGTAAAACTCCTCAGCGCGTCAACAAACTCTGGAATGTTCCATCTGCTTCTTTAGTACAAACTCATTGTAAACACAGTTGACAAGACGCTTTCCAGCTGCTTCCTCAGAGAGAGAGAGTGAGAGAGTCTGTTCACACTATCAACAAACATGGAGAATACGTGGCTGCCTTCTAGACTCCACTTAATTCGTACATGTCGTAGTTCAGATAGTGCTGAAACCATACAGGAGTACAATTACTCCTGTACAGCTGGAGTTTAATCAATTGTTAGATAAAAGGGTCTTATCTGTTAAGGATATATGTTGTGATTTTATTTACAGTAATTTATGAGTTCTCATGTGTGTTGGCTTACACTTATGTCAGTTTGACCCTGATCTCAGGGTCATTTGTTAATCACAGGCTACCTCACGATATTATACGATGCACCATACATGGTCCACGATACCAGTAATATCACGATACAACGATTCTGTGATAATCAATATATTGCAAGACAATCATATAGCGATACATCGCGATATCTGTCTAACTGAAGAAAAACAAAAGGAAAAGTTAAAATTGCAGGATTTCTCTATTTCTCTATTTTAGGAAAATTGTGGCCACTTGTGTGAAGCTCTATAAATGAAACAAAGGTTCGCTTTATGATAAATTAGCACAAGGCAGAAAAAACTTCAAGACCAAAGCCAAAAAAAAATCTACTACCCAAACACATCTAAAGCCTGACTGAATTTGGTCAAACAAGACCATAAATAAGGACGGTGCGACTCACTGTTTTACACCTGTCTGTGCATTTTCCATTTGTTCCCAAAACAAGCCCATAAACTTGCGCAATGAATGTCTATTGTGTAATCTGTACACAAATACTTGTAATTTATCTACATGTTCTGAGTTTTTACAATTTCTATAGCATTTTTATGTCTATGCCACTGAGAGCCTTAGGTTAGTGTTGGAGGCTGCTGAGCATCTCCTGGTGCTGAGAGTTGTTGGATGGCAGCGCACAGAACACTGGGAACATAGATGACATGACTCTGATGAGACTGTTTGGATTGTAGCAGAAGTCTGAATAACACACTCAAGTGCATCTCAACAATTTACATACACTTGTGTGGGTTTTGAAGGAATGAAGAAATAGATGGTCAAGAGTTTTCCAGCATGCCAATAAAACAGTTTTATAAGATGGTTGCTACTACAGGTGACTATGTTATCCCTCAAATCAGTGTTTTTTCCCAATCCTGGTCCTCGCTGCATGTTTTAGATGTTTCCCTGCTCCAACACACCTGATTGAAATGAGTGGGTTGTCACAGAGCTTGTTATTCGAATCAGGGGTGGAGCAGGGGAAACATCGGGACAGTCGGTCCCTGAGGACCAGGATTGGAAAACACGGCTTCAGTGCATGAACTGTGTGATTTATTAGCAGTCCTGACCCTCCCAACATGGACTTAATCATGTAGTAATACTGATCATGTGACAGGTGGAGATAGAGGAGGACTGAGATAAATATAGCAACAGCAGACATAAAATCAATGGTCTGAACCCATTGAATTGCACGATGACACACTATTCAACATAATTCATTAATCAAGTGGATTCATGTTGTGATAAAATGTAACCTGGTGACGTTTTACCTAAAGCTGTTGACCAGAAGTTGTTGCAAGGAAAGTCTCTGAAGTTGTATATCCTCCCTCACCATTACTTATTAAGTTGCTATTCACTCTATGTTAATATAACAACAACGGTGTTATAAATCCAAGCGACATTCACGCTCATCAATGCCCTCTCTGTCTCATTCTCAGCAGTGACAGTGCTGCCATGGCGTCCGGACCTCCAGATGTGATGGCCAATCAGGAGCCTGCTGAGGTCCAGGAAGAGTGTTCAGGTAAGAGACTCAGTGTTCAGCTGATGTTTAACAGATAGTGTCACGATAATGTATTAAGGAACATTAGGTTCATTTCTTCACTAAAATGTGAAATCACAATTCATGCATAAATGAATTGAAGCACAGACAGAAGTTATGAGCCCAAAGGTTATGTAGGACAAAAATCTCATCGGCTTTAAAGGTACTGCACTGGCAAGTGTGTGTATGACAGGAATCACACACACACACACACACAGGATCTGGTTTATCAATCTAGATCTTCTTACTGCTGGCAGGAAATCAACGGACAGAGACGGCTATCATCATCATCATCACTGTCATCATCGTCATTTCAAACTCCGGTACAAACAGGCTCACACAAACACACAGTTGTTGTGCTAGTGCTGGTGTCACAGTGTCCTCTGATGCTGACGTGCAGGTTGAGTGAGTTCCTTTTATTTGACCTCTATGGCCGAGCTGAACGACACGTGTGACTCCTCACATCATGGATCGCGTCAGTCATGTTCATCTCAACCGGCGATGACGACTTCTCTCCGATTGGTGCTTTAGCAGTTTTGATTGGACATTTCATTCTTTTTTTTTTGACGTAAAGCTCATGAAATAGTAAAAATTCAAGGTTTGAGGTAGAAAAAACACAGGTGTGACTCAAAAAAGAGAAATATCTAAATACTATACAACCTTGGAGTTGTCCGTCCTACTTTTTCAGGTAAAATTACAGTTATTAAGGGAAATAAATTAACTGGACATTAGTGTTCTTCAGTGAGATGTAAATGAATTGTTGGAGACTTATGTCTTTATCAGGTTTACTGTAATTTGGTGCAGTTTCAGATGGACAGGTACTAATTTGTAGTTTGTTTCATGCTCTGTCACCCAGTCCTCTAAATCCTGACATGTTTGCCTGTTGTCAGAATCAGACCCTCAAAAAAGTAAAGGATGATAATAACTCGAGTATTGGGAATTATCCTTGCCTCGTCCTTGCAGTGAATAGGAATCACTTTGGGGGATTTTATGAACTTATACTGTGTTATTAACTAAATGCTGGCGTGTACAAGACGGTGAGTTCACTCCACCTGTGCTGATAATGCACACATTCTGAATAATATGTCCTGATCGTCATGTCAAAGGTCACCATGTTCTCAGTGTGTACGCTGAGATCATTTCTTCCACTGTTGACCTTAAGAAGCTTGGATATTCTCACAATGCCATTGTGAATGTGTCTGTGTGTGTGTGTGTGATTGTGACTGAAAGAATGTATATTTGGGAGATCACAGTATCCACAGTATGAGCTGCACTGACCTTCCATTGAAGTTCTGGCCTTTTCAAACTCTTTCTGACCATAGACCTTTAGCTTAATAGAGTATTGTGCCTAAAATAGCAGCGATAAATAGCACTAACTGCTGCTGTTTCCCCCTGATTTTTACTGCAGCGTCATCACTCGCATGTTAGATTCTCTTTTAAATGAATCACTTTATTCTGTCATTCAAAACACTAGGGACTTTGCAAGCAACATTGGAGACGGCTGCATGTGAAATAATTGTTCCTAGATAATATAAAATATAGACTATATTTATGTTATAATATGGGATCTTGAGCAATTTTGAATCAAGGTCGAGCAGAGGGTGAAAGGATTGCTCTCCTTGTATTGTTTGCTCTCTTGACTTCGCCGCTTGTAGCTATATTTGTTTTTGTGTCTTTATCTCAAACACGTGTGTGTGACATTGATGCTGTGGCAAATTCCTTTTTCGATATTTCTCCAAGAATCAAAGTAAGTCATGTATTATCTATTTATCTTAATGTCAGAAGCTTCCAGATTTCAATTTTTCGGGTCCAAGGATAAATATATTTAGAGCAGGAATGCTCAAGGATTCTCAACAATGACGGCAAGATGGCTTAAGATTTCATACTCTACATACCAAGCATCCTTTATAAGCCACATAATATTCATTCTGGTGCAAACACAGCAGTTCACTTCTCACAGGTGAATCTAGTATTGGACAGTGTTGTAATATAACAAAGTACAAATACTGTGTTACTGTACTCAAGTACCAAATTAACATATTTGTACTTTACTTTGTTATTTATATTTCTGGCAACTTTTACTTTTACTCCACTACATCTCGTCCAACTATCTTTGTTACTCGTTACTACCAAATAAAATCAGAAGAAGAGTTGATAGTGGTCTGTATTTATATACAGCTTGTGCTAATTTATCATGAAGCGAACCTCTTGCTTTATTTATATATAAATATAAATATTTATATATATTTACATATAGAGCTTCACATACTGTAAGTGGCCACAGCTGTCTTCACACATCTTTTTATACCCATTCACACACTGCAACATGGGGTTAGATGACACATATAGACTAGCAGAGCCAGGAATTGAACCCACAACCTTCCAGTTGAACGATATCTTGCCCTACCACTGAGCTACCATGGCTCAATCCTAACTCCTCACTTATAAATGTCATATACTTTAAGACTCTTCCTTAAGTAATATTATAAAAAGTGACTTCAACTTCTACCGAATCATTTTCTGGTAAGATACTTTATGTATCTTACTTTTACGCAAGTATCGCTTTGAAGTACTCTATACAAGACTGATATTGGGTAATATAGCCTAGAAAGGTTAAGAGTATTTAACCTTTTTACAGATCACCATCACTTGAGGCAACTTAAACTGACTTTGACGTATAAAATGTAAAACCACTTGACTTATAAGAGGCAGCTGAATCAAGTAAATCATGTAAATCCTCGCACAACTGCTGCAGACTCATTAAATGCAAGAAAATTTGTTTTTTTTTGTTTTTCTTTCCATTTAATTTCTTTTGATACTCTATACCTGTACTATATTTGGTTTGAATTGAAATTGAAACAGTGAGAGAGACCACAGGACCAGGACAGGCTGGTTCACCTCTGAGTGAATGCCTCGCTGAGTGAAAGCAATGAAAGCACTTTGTAGCTGTTTAAGGAGTTATAAATGACTTGTTGAGTTTTCCACTGCAGCGCTAATGGTGGTGCCCCCACTGGGAGGGGTTTACAAGCAAGAGTGTGTGTGTGTGTGTGTGGGGGGGGGGCTTCTCCTGAGGTGCCTTGGTCACCAACACAGGGTTAATTATGCAAACAGGAGTTCATCTAAGGGCAGTGTGTAAAGATGCAGTCTGTAATTTCCTCATTAACGCATCACTGTGCAGCTGTGCTGATTCCCTGTCCTGCTGTCAGGGGAAATGTAGCCGTGGTGACTGTTTTGTCAGTTGCTAACTTTTTCCTTCTCTGTCTTTCTTTCTTTTTTTTTCGCCTTTTCAGGAAAGAAAAAGTCCAAGTTCCAGACGTTTAAAAAATTATTCGCCAGGAAGAAGAGAAAGGAGCCCGCTGGAGCCGACGCGGGGCTGAAAGCCAGCCAATCAAGCGACGATGTCAGCAAGGCACCGGAGAACAACACGCTCACGCGATCAGAGAAAGATAAGGGGTAAGATCGGACACAGGAAAACCAGGACTCCAGCACTCTTATTGAGACCATCTAGATAAATATCTCCCCTTCTGTTAAAGGGCAGAGATTATTTAAGAAAGGAAGAGCATGCTTTAACATCCATGTTCTCATCCTGTTCTGCCAGACTCTCCTCAGTGGAGGCTCATGGTTTCCTGTTTTCATAACAAGTAGTAAAGTGTCTTTTCCTGTGGACAGTCCGGATTTCCTGTGTGCCACTTCCTGCCGTGTCTGCTCCCGAATTGTCCTCGGCTCCAGTCTTATTCATAACACATTTTAAACCAAAAAAGAAACTTATCGCATCACTGAAATTTGAAATCCACATCATTTTTGATAGTGTTTATTTTAAACCAGTGACCCAACCCACCAGCCATTCCTCTTTTACTGTGTTTATTTTGTTTAAGAAGCTGTGAACCGACACTTTCTGCTTTGTTTATTTTTTTCCTCTTCCTTGTTCCCAAAGGTCAAAGGTCAGCCTGGGCAGCAAGGCCTTGTCGCATGACTCTGTCTTTGTTTCTGACTCGTCAGAAGCCAATGAGGCTCTTGGAGCGTCTCAGGACAGCATTCATGGGAAAGTGAAATCACTGCAGGTAAGGACACATGCAGTATAATACATGCTTGGTCGCTCATACCTCATTTACACCAGAATGAGTGTGTCTACAGGCTTATTTTAAATGATTCAAATGAAGGGGATTAATCATTTTCAAGTTGTTGTTCTTATTTCACACTGACCTGGGAAAGAAAGTTATTAGGCTTCGGCACCTGATACTTACCGGTCAAAATATCACGTGTATAAATGACAGTCCAATCTTTAACTTCAAAACCTGAAGCATGAAGAACCTGCGAGCCAGCTCATACTTAACACATTCCGCTGAGAGCCAATTGGATTTTCCACGTGTGTGTACAAGCCTGCAGTTCTGTTCCTACTTAAACTTGGGTCGGTGGCCACCAGGTGTTGCACGCATGTGTACTCACGCTCTTACGCCATTACAATTACGTCTCATTTGTATATCCTTGTATTCTCTGACTGCCGACTTGTATGTGTGTGAGTACTGGCAAAGTTTCCATGGTTACCCTCTTCTTTGTTGTCACTTTTTTTTTTTGAAAGGCAAAAGTACATACAATGAAAAACAGGGACTTTTTCTTTTTTCAAAAACAACAACCACTTATACCCTCCCACCCCCAGCCCCTCCCAATCCTACAAAATGTTATTACCGATCAGTAATAACACACATCCTTCCTTCTTAGCGTAAACAGACATACAAATATAAAAGTGCACAGATAATTAAGAGAGGGTAAAGATCATTCATTAGTCCTGTAGTGTCTTTAGTCTAGCTATGTAACTAATCATGCAGCCCCAAACACACATTTTCCAGGTGTCCCCCTCAGATTGTATTTAATTTTCTCCAGATCTAAGTACAGCATAAGGTCCTTAAGCCACAGCGAAGCTTTGGGGGCAACTGGTGCCTTCCACTCCAACAAAATTCTTCTACGTGATAATAAAGAAGCAAAGGCGAAACTATCCTTCATTTTTTTCCTAATTGTTTGATGGTCTGATAATACTCCAAAAATAGCCAATTCTGGACAAGGCGTCAATTTCACATTAAGTGCTTCTGCAGGATGTTTAAAAACTACGTCCAGTAAGCTTGCAGACGGGGACAAGACCAAAACATGTGGGTCATGTTCGCTGGTGACATGTGACACCTATTACATGTGTCTGTGACATTGGGATACATTTTTGAAAGTTTGGAATTGGTCAAATAAATACGATGGACAACCTTAAATTGTATTAAATTAAGCCTGGAGCAAGATGTACTGTTATTTACACGAATTAATGCTGAGTTTCAGACACCGTCATCGATAACACTGCCAAGTTCTTGTTCCCAGTCTTTCTTGATTTTATCAAGAGATGTCTCTTTGAGATGGGATATTAAGGTGTACATTTTTGAGATAAGGCCTTTTTCACATAATTCGCTGAAGCTAGCCAGGACATTGTTAATATAGAGATCACTTAGCCTGACAAGGCCGGAGTTCTGCCATAGAGAAAAGGCATTATCAATGCTGGGAGGGAGGAAGAGATGATTGTTATGTATGGGGCTGTGATTAGACAATCCTTTGAGTCCAAAAGTACATCTAAATCGGAACCACATTTTAAGGGTGGAAACTACAATTGGGTTACATGTATATTGGGATGGTTGAAAGGGCAATTTTGATGTAAGTAGAGCTAGGAGTGACGTAGAGCAGGATTTAGCTTCTAGTTAACACCAGATTAATTCAGGGTCGGAATCCAGAGAGTCATTTTGCTTATGTTAGCTGCCCAATAGTAGAGTCTTAGGTCAGGGAGTGACAAACCACCAACAAAAGCTGCTTTTAGACACTTTAAATGGGAAATACACATCAGGGACCCCAGGGGCTAAGTTATTTACAGGAAAACATTTGCTTTTTGAGAAGTTCCATTTATAACTCCAATGCTCAAATGCTCCAAAGCTGTTTAGCAATTCAATTCTTTTAGGGATGGTGGTAACTGGATCAGAAATAAACAATAATAAATCGTCCGCGCTTTGTTGTCACTTTTGACCAAAAAAAAAGAAAGAAAATGCATCACCAACTGGCCTGGAAAGTATTGCTCGGTCTTCTCGAACCAACACAGAATCATGTCTACAATGTCTCAAATGCTGTTAGCATCCAACACAGAGAAACTACAATGCAACGCACATCAAAAAGACAGTATTTTTGATGATTGTATGAAGCATAGACATCATAAGATCATACCGGTGGACTGCCAAAATAAAAGAATAGAAGCTAAATTATCAATCAACTGTCTAAACTAGAGCTAGAGCATTTAGTGCAGAGTCAATGCAAATTGTATCCATTTCCACTGTAGATTGTGAGTCAGTGATAGCAGGTTATTTTTAAACTGCGGGAAAATGGGACTTGAGTTTAAGATGCTGTTCAAATAAAAGCCAAGCTTGAGCTTTAGTGAGTAAATCCCTGTGATGTCCAGGATTCCACTGTGACTCTTCCCTCCAGGAAAAGAGGATTTGACAGCAGGGCTTAATGAGATATAATAAAACAAATGCAGAATCACTGTCTGTGTGTGTGTGTGTGTGTGTGTGTGGTCATGAAAATATCAGCTGCCATGAGCCGAATTAATAAATATAAGAGTTGACAGATAGACAATGATACCAGCTGATCTCACTTATATTTAGATTGTGTGATTCCCCCTCAGGGATGTGAACGCAACATGGAATACATTTACAAAATCAGAGACATTTGGTGCATCCATACTTCAGTGTAATGTCTTATCATGTGGTAAATGTAACGGCTGAAGAGGGAGAAGTTCAAACTGTGCCTCAAAGCATAATGACTGACATGACTGGCCGAGGATAGGGGGAAAAAAGACGAGAGTGAGTAAGTGTCCGTCACAACTGAGGTCTAAAATGGAAAGACATGAGACGCAGATGGATGGACTGACCTCTAGTTAACCTGCTCCACGGAACTTCCTACAGGGAAGAGAGAACTAAACAAAGTCTAAAGGGGATTTGCTAAAAAAAAAAAAAAAGGAAAAGAGAAAATGTTTGTGGTGGTCCGTTTATCTAGAAGTCATTTGCATAAAGTGAATTTACCGTAGAAAACAAGCTAATGGGGATTTCCTGATCATAATCCTCACTTTGCTCGGCTGCTCGGAGAACAAGTTTTTAGATGTTCCAAACATTATCCACACCAGGTAAGTCCACCAATGCAGCGCCAAAATATTTTTTAGCATGTTATATAATAGTTAACTATACATTTTGACATATTTTCTACTCAAGAAACAGCATTTCAACAGTTTCTCAAAATAGTCTTGCAGACAGATATGACGCAGGAGTCAATGCTACAAAATACATCTTTCAAATGAACCTTGCAGTATCCAGTTACCTACATGCTCAGCTAATTTGGTTGCAAATGGACCATTAAGCAAAATGAGGTTACTCAGGGCCAAACATAAATACAAAGCTGGGGAACAATCATCTGTATAAGATGGGGAAGAAGAGGAAGAAAGGGAAAGGAGGGCAGACGAAAGCAGGCAAGAATGCATTCGAAACCCACTCTGAACAAAGAAATCATTCATCACTTTAATGTGAAAATGCCAATATTCTACCTTTGTACTGATGACATTTAGTAATCTTCTATGCATGGGAAAACAAGTAAAAGTAGAATATATATGTAACAGTGAAGCCAACGTACCACCACCTCACAATGCACTGTTTAAGTGCAAGAGTCAAAAATCTCAGATTTCAAAACAAAAACTTCAATGGTTTTTCTAAATCAGTATAATCACAGGAGCTTTATTGTTATCCCAACACCCGAAACTGCACTCATTGTATCAAGAGAATAAAGCACATACACATTCATAGCTCAAGTCAAACGTTTTTACACAAAATAACTTATAGGGTGAGCATCAATATCTTACAGGCTACATACATTAATATACTACTTGCACCCAGTGGCTCCATGACATGACTTTAGTACTTCGGTGAATTAAGTTTTGAATTAATCCTGTGTCCTTATTTGAGCTGCTGCTGTTGCGCTGTTTGTCTTTGTTTATTAAGTTACTGTAACAACTGTGAACTTGGACTACACTGGTCTTTGTTTTTTTTAATCAAGGACTTGATGTGTGCTAGTGGTCGGCTAAAGAAAAGCTCTATTGTCCCGTGTTTGCTTTGCACCTGAGTCACTGAGTCCTTGAGTGACTGTTACAGAGCGACAGATAACAACAAGTTTGAGTTTCTGTGATACCCACACACACACACACACAGGCACGCACGCACACGTGTACACACACGCACACAGGGCTAACATAAACACTCTCTCTGGCGAGTGCCAACTACCTGTCGTCACAGGTCCCTCTCTGTTAATTATACTGTATGTGATCGAGGATTTCTGGGCTGTTAAAGCAGTGAAAAAGACTAAAGCTGTAGCTTATTAAACAGACTGGTCTTAGGTTTGACTCTTTTCCATTCCTTACACATAAGGAAAACATGGGAAATACCCTAACTTTTATCTCAGGGTAGAAAATGATTCATTAATAGAATATTATGCAAAATAAAATTCTGTACTTCTAATGTAACTGGAGTTAACTATAAAAAGATATAAAGTTTAAATATTGCACAAACACACTTGGACGTATAACACATTATTATAACAGGTTTTTGACAGATATTTGATGTTCTCTGTCCATAAAAAAAGCTAAATTTACCAGTCTATCATGATAACTGTCGACTGATTTAAAAAATGTCCTGGCCATTAAACAGATAAAAGAAAACACAGGTTTGTTTTGTTAATGCAGCTCCAGCTGAAACAGGCCATCAGACTGGGCTCTCCTCCATCCCTGATGTGTGTGAAGAGGGCAGATGATGCTGGAACCATGTCTGAGGACGATGGTCTCCCCTGCAGTCCACCTGAATACACCACACCTCACGCAGCCATGGTAACACACACATGTTGATTTGAATAACCTCCCACCCTCCCAGAGACGTCCACCTGAACACTGCTGCAGACTACACCTCCACTACACTGATTCTTTTTTCTATCTCCATATCTCAGAAGCAGACTCAGAGGAACAGTTCAATCAGTCTGGAGGGAGTAGATAGTGATGACGACCAGGTAAACAAAAACACTAAAAGTAGAATGCAAACCCCGCTGTACACCGTCAGTTAAAGTCATTTACTACAATGAGTACTTTAGAAGGACAGACTGAAAGTTGTGCCAATTCGTGATGAGACAAATGTCCCCAAAAACCTCATCTATCCATTTAGTTTGGGTTAAAAGCACAGTGCAAAGTATGACAAATGAGCGTTTAATAATAGTGCAGTCTAAGCATTTTCAGCCAGTCAAGAACCACAAATGGCCAGCTATGAAGACGTGCACACAAAAAAAACTCTCACAAAAAATATCCCTTTTAAAGTGCATTCCAGACATGAGAATGAGGTCAACGAGGGCCGTGCGGACTTGTGAGATGCAGTCACAGTGGCACTGTCTGGAGCTTTTCCATTCAGCAAGACGGACTTAATGGAGACACAGTATTTTTAATGTGATTTAATTCCAAGTATAGTTGATTTCAACGCAGCTCTGTACGGAAAAATACTATCATATTTTATTGTACATAACAAATCTGTGCTCTTTCTGGATGCAGTAAATGTGAAACACGGCTGACCCAGAATCAAAACACTACGGTTGATTTTTGGTTCAAATACTCTTCAGATCTACGGAAGAGTATTCGGGCCACATGTAAACAAATAAATGAAATAGCATGAATTCTGAGATCAAAGTCAGAATTCTGAGAAAAAGGTCACACAAAAACAGACTTTTTTTCTCAGGATTCTGACTTTTTTCTCAGAATTCATGCTGTTCTATTCATTCATTCATTTATTTATTTTTACATGTGGCCCTAATACTCTCCCATAGCTGGGTACTGTATCCATTTGAGCCTTAAAATCAATAGCAGTGATTGGTTCTGGGTCAGCCTTGTTTCACATTTACTGCATCCAGAAAGAGCACAGATTTGTTATGTATAATAAAATATTGTAGTATTGTACGACGTGATACTGCGTTCATTCTTTAAAGCACCGCATGGATACAGAAATCTTCTTGACCACACGTTGTCAGCAGGCTTTAGGCCTCACTCTCCCTCCTTCCACTCTCCCTAGACAAAAAAACTATAATGTTTATATGAATAACATTTAAGATTATAGGGGGAAAGAAATCTGCAGAATATGTATCCAACGGGATTCTTGCTAATACATATTCATTAAGATTTACTTGGCAATATTTCATCTGTGTTTATTTCCACCAAATGGCTAAAAAGAAATGCATACAGGAGAGACAGAGGAGTCAGGGTCAGTTTAGGGTCTACTAAAGTTGAATCTGCACTCCACAGATTGCAGATACACAAAATTGTATTCAATCAGAAAAGTCAGATATCCATCTGAGGATTTCTTCCCTCTGCTCTAATTCTTACAGCGACCACAAATGAATACTGTCTCTGTCACACAGTAAACAACTGTCATGTGTTCAGTGTGTGATGCTTGAGGAGGGTGTGTGTGTTTCGGGTGCATTCCACTCTCTGGGGGTCAGCATCTCTACTTGTACTGACAGCATTCATTCAACTGACCTCTTGTAGTATCAACTATTGGTTTTTGTTTTCATGTGAAAAGGTTTAGAGATGCCCATGTGCTGCCACAAACCCAATGCAATTGAGCCAAGTAGAGAGATGAGATTTTCTTTTTTTGTGGTACAGTTTTTAGTTTTCTGAAACTCTTATTATAATCCCATAGGTACTTTATGTGTCAGTGGGAAATATGTTAAAATGATCATTTGTGAGAGTAGAGATAGGGCTGCTTTTGCACCGATGACAGACTTGGTGTTGTTCCTGCAGATAAGGACAGCTAATATTTTTACAGCTGGACAACCCCCCCCCCCCCCCCCCACCCCAACACTCTCTCTGCTCATCCTTCATTTCCTTTTGTTTCGTTATCTCCTGCCTTCACATTAAAGTGAACATCCACCACTCTCAACTCTCTCTCCTTACCAGCTACCTTAAATGTCTCTTGAAGCTTGGGAGCCCCTGGTATAAACACACAGATGATAATTCTAGGTCTGAAGAGCGGTGACTCAAATCTGTAATGTGACCAGCTGTGTCTGGAGCTGCTCCATTAGAAACAAAAGCAGACAGATTTTGAGGAAACAGTCGCATGTGGATATAATTTCCCTTGGACATGAGCAGGCAAATCCAAGGTTTTGTCACTGGAGGACCTCCAGGTGTCTCCACATGAGGACACATCTTCATTTAATACATGAACAAGATGTTAAATGTCCCCAGAAGGTCCTCGATACTTAGCAGGTGACGGGGATCACCACCAGTAGACATTAGATAGATAGTAGATGCACATTAAAGGTCTGGCCTGTTTGTTTTGATTCCACTAACACTATAATCTTCTCAATCTCAATTTTAAGGACACATTGTCAGTCGTGCACTTGTATCCACAAAAAGCCCAGGGAGCACATTTTACTCCGTTAACAAGTCACTTGCGAAACCAGTCAGTGAAACCTTCTGTCTGTGTCTCTCTCTCTGTTTTGTCAGCTTTCCCGTGGAGCCTCCAGTAGAGCAATGAGTCCCTTGGTGGTTCCTGGGGACTTCAGTCAACCGGCCAGTCCCTTCGCCTGCTTGGACAACTCTGCTGCTAAACACAAGCTGGGCCTGAGACATAAAGCCTGCAACAGGAGGAAGCCTGTCATTGTAAGAACACAGCAACACAAGCACATGATACACCAGAAACTGGGCTGGGACCCACAAGTTGGGAACCAATGTATACTATGTATACTGTATTTCTCAGAAATTGCTAGTATATCTATTGATAATGCTGATGTTATGTTGGGGCCATGCAGAAGCTGGAGCTGAAAGAGGGAGAGTCTGCAGTGGATGGGATGCTGAACACCTCCATCACAGAGAGTTTGGAGGATCAAGAACAACAGAAGACAGAAGGTCAGGAGGTTTCTGTGGAGTTGATATCAAATGTGTAAAGGTCACCAAATGATCACCATGATAGAACTTCATTTGTAGACATTTTGATACTTTTGATACACATAACCATAATAAGTTAAATTGACTTTTTATTATTTTGACAAATAATTACAAACAAGAATAAAACTGCCTTATTTAAATAATGACTAACTTTATCTGTCGTCAATTATCGACTGCTGCAGACTACTCATATACCTGCTGCCACTGTGTATTATCAGATTGGTTTGAGATCCTTTTTTTTTTTTTTTATCTATTATGTAGTTTTAAGCCTCGATGAGCTGAACCCAGAAGTAAGACGAGAAGAGGAGGAAGAAGAGAAGGAGGAGATGGAAGAGGAGGAGAAAGAGCAATCGCAGCATTCCAGAAAATCCCTGTTGAGACACAACGAGGAGAGGGAGGAGGCAGACGATTCAGAGTTGGAGGCAGAACAGGATATTTCTCAAAACCCGGACAATTCCACTCCCCCTGAGCAAAGTCTGTCAGAGGAGGAAGCCCCAGAGGCCCAGCCCCTGCCCTCCTCCGAGTCCAACTCTAGAACGTCCTCTCTGGACAGTCCCAGGTGATTAGACGTGATTTCCTCCTTGTTTTCTGCTCTTCAATCTCTGATTTGTTTTTATTTTCTTATCCTGTTGAGCTGACCTCTTGATTTCTGCCTCTAGTGCCACACCAGAGCCCCCTGCTGGTGCAAGAGAGTATCTACTGGATCCTCCAGGTACCACATATGGATCAGTAGAGAACAAGGATGAAAATGAGTTGGAACTGCAAGCAGATGAAGATGGAGGCCAGGAGGACAAGGAGGAGGAGAGCTCGTTCTTACAGGAGGTTCTGAGTTCCTTGAAAACACCTCTTGTGTCTTGTTCACTGAGCGTAGAGACTGAGGGTGTGACTCTGAAGACAGACGAGGAGACAGAGGAAACAGCGAACAATGTAGTGGAGAAAGAGGATGAGGATAAGGGGAAGGAAGAAGAAGCAGACGTGGAAGAACCTGTGAGCTCTCAGTGTGTTCTCTCAGGTTCTCCACCCATGGGCCACGCCGCTGAGGAAGAAGAGGAGGAGGTTTCCATTCTTCCCTGTCAGGAAGAAATGGTTCCCTCTGAAGAAGAGGCAAAAAGTGAAGAAGAAAGAGAAGAAGAAGGAGAGGAGGAAGAAGAACTGGTTGTGGAACGAGTTGTTTATAATGCTGTATGTATTTTCTATTTATATTTAGATTCATGCACTTGAAGCTGTTTTTAATCTTTTATTTTAATTCATTTTCCCATTTATTTTGTAAGCAAGAAGATGGACTTATCCTTGTCCTAACAAACAAACTACTTTGTTGTCAAGTCATAAAATAGAAGAAGAAGAGGATTTTATCTCCTAGTCTCTTACATTTGCATCCAAACCCAGATTTAACAGTTAAGGTAATTAATAGTTGTATATCTACTTGGATTTCCCTCAAAAGGAAAAGGGAATATGAAGATTTCCATTACATGTGAGGTGGAGAATGTTCTTGCAATAATATATAAGTGTTGAAGAATTGTCATACCATCTAAAATTACATGTATTAAAATGTAAAAACTTGAACCTCTTGGTAAAGTATATAAGCCTATTATGGCCAGTATAGTAGAGTATCGTCATATCATCATTTCAGTACAGTACGGAAAGTGTGCATTGTATTATATATTATTTTATTTTCTCCTTTGTCTTCAGCAAGAAGAAGCTGCAGAGAAAGAGGAGGTGGATGAGCTTGAACCCGAGGAGGAACGTGATACATCCATGAGAAAATGTGACATCCTGGTACAGGATGAAGAACTGGAGGAAGAGAGTGAGACAGAGGAGGAGGCAAGGGAGGTGGAGAAGGAGGCAATGGAGGTGGAGAAGGAGGCAATAGAGGTGGAGAAGGAGGCAATAAAGGTGGAGAAGGAGGCAATAGAGGTGGAGAAGGAGGCAATAGAGGTGGAGAAGGAGGCAATAAAGGTGGAGGAGGCAGCAATGGAGGTGGAGAAGGAGCCAGAGGTGAATGAGGAAGAATGGGAGAACAGAGAAAAGGATGATGTCAAGGAGGAGGAAGTGGAGGCAGAAGTGAGTGCGGGACTGGAGGAGACGGAGGAAGCAATTGAAGAGGTGAGGGAGGACACAGAGGAGATGACGGAGACCGTCTGTGATACAGCAGAGGAAGAAGTTGAAGTTGCCATGTCGTCACAGGAGGCAGATGAAGATGTAGATTCTGTGGTTGGAGATGACACCACATGCACCACAAAACACACAAGTGGCGACGACATCCCTGCAGAACACGGTCATCTGCAAGTTACCAAAGTGCAGGAGGTCCAAGAAAGCTCTGAGATGGTGGAGGCAGTTGTAGAGAGTGACGAACAGCAATCAGACCAAGAGGAAGATGTGGAAACACACCAACCTGATATGGATGAAACTGCACATGAGAATCTAGCTGAAGTTTTCCATGTAGACCAGAAACAAGTGGAAAAAGATGAAACTGAAGCCATGGAGCAAGCTACTGTGCCTGCAAAGCCGTCTTCTTTGTTTCTCCTGGAGACACATTGTGAGACTCCATCACAAGAAAGTGGACCTGTCTCTCCCAGTAGGACCAGCACAATCCACATTAATCTTGTTTCTCCCAGTTCAGAGAAAGCTGCACCTTTTTTCCAACAGTCTCCACCTGCTGCAGACGCTGAAGAAACTTTCACTGAGTCATCTCCTCCTGCTTTAGCTGCCACAAAGCAACAAGCAACAGCAACAGAGGAGGAACAATGTGCTGCTGAGGAGGAAGTGGAGGAAGTAGAGGAAGAGCAAAGGTCTCCTCTCAAAGACCAAGCGACACATCCCGTCCCTGTGGAGGAAACTGTCAAACAACCATCCAGCAGTCCAGAGCAGAGTAAAGTCCGCTTCACCATCGTGCCTGCCTGGCAGAGATCACAAAGTTTGACTCCTCCTTCTTCTCCACCTGCATTCATCTCCTCTGGGTCACCTGTGGTCACAGAACCTGGAGCTGAAGATGTGGAAGCTCCAACAAGGAAGGATCTTGTTGTGAAAGCAGAGCCAGCAAGTTCACCTAAGGTCGAAGTGCTGAGTCCTGGTAGAGTGAGGAATGTCGGGAGCCCCACTGTCAAACCACAGAGCAATGCGACACTGCCTCCACCCTCCGTCAAACCTCAGACCTCAGCTGTTGCAAACACAGAAGGTACCGGCTTTAAACACAACCATTTGTTCAGTTTTATATGTTTGGGTGCTTGTATTGTTGTCTCGTCTTGAGCTGTAATTTCAGGTCCTATTTTCACTTTTGTTTTCCTGTCACGTGACAATAACTGTGTGTTTGATTTGAAATAAAGTGGACCCACAGACCAACTTTTCCACCTCCCACCTACAGAAAGCTCTGTTGTGGTGGAGGGAAACCCTGACAATCCATTTGGAGTCCGGCTGAGGAAGACTTCCGCTCTGCACCTCTTCAGCTCAGAGGAAGCAAACACAGAGGTGACTGCGCTGTTATTATATACAGATTTGTTTATGTTTTGTGGCCATTCTGCACTCTTCAAGCCAACTGAACATGTATTTTTGCCTTTGTGAATGACTTAAACCATAGCCTGCTTAGTGTGGCTATCCACACTTTAGGTACATTTCTTCATTGCCCAAAATGATGTAACTTAATTTGTATGTTGCATTCTTCATGTGAAAACATGAAAACTGTCAAGCAATACTATCAGACCCGAGTGAAGGAGCATGTGTGGAAAGAGCGGTAATGCCGGAGCAAACAGGGACAAGACGTGTTCATCCTGTCAAATCCTGTTCTTTTGAGTTGTAGAATCCACTTCTGAAACATTTCACCTGCACGTCAGTGTTTTCAGTCATACCACAACTTGTTTGCAGCAACTTGCTTATTAACTCAATGTTGCTGTTGCCTCACATGTAACAAATCAGTAATCAGGAATGTCACCAGGTGAGGAACCCGGAGAGAGTTGTGTGTAGCTGATGGACTTAATCAGCATTTTGTGAACTAATATTTAAAAGTTACAAACTACAGTTATAACTTTATTCTGATTTCCTTTCTTGCTCAGTCGGCCGTTGAATCTCCAGTTCAGCCAACCAGCTGTAAAACTGAGCCTCCACAGCCAGTCGGAGTGAAACCCTCTATAAATCATCCAGTCAGTAACAAGCCGGCCCTCCCTAAGAAACCAGACGTGCACGGAGATAGTGGAGTTAAAACCAAGTGCATCTCAGGTGTGTATACACACTTGAAGACACAACACTTTCTCAGTTAATGACCTTGCACTGAGATCTCCTGATTCAGCACAGTTTAGGTGTAACAGTGTCTGCTGTGTCATTGATTCAGACCCAGCAGCAGCAGCAGCTGCAGCTGCAGCTCGTGGTGTTTCTACTGGACCTGAGTCTCCCAGTTGGATCTCTGTGGCCAAACAGAAACAGAGGATCTATAAAGAAAGCTCACTGGATGAGATCACTGTCAAGAAGGTAATCTTAGTGTGTCCATCTGTGTGTATGTGTGTGTGAGAGAGAAAGTATCGACTATAGTGCGACCCGATCTCAGATAAGCGGTTTACGATGGATGGATGGATGATTATATGCATTACGAGCATTAGTCTCAATGGGACGACATCTTTCAAGAAGAGTCACATGTCGATGGTGCAAAGTTCAGGATACAGAAGAACTATTGTGTCCTTTTTGACCCACATGACATCTGTGTGACATGACAGAGCAAAGAAAACCACGTCTGGAGGAAATACATTAACAATGTTGTTCTTTTTCTCATTTCCAGCCTCTTGTTATTCTTGTAAGGGCCATGGCTTTTATCAAGAATGTGCATAACCCTCTGCTCTGTTCTGTGTTATCAGGAAGAGCAAGAGAGGAAGTCTTCACTGCCAGCATACGTTAGCTCAACAAGCAAGGAGCAGAGCAACAAGACAGCCGAATTCACAGGCAAAGGTGAGAGAGAGACACACAAATGCACACAGGTCATTTGAAACTGCAAAAGAAACTGATGTATCATAGTCTAAATTTTCATTATTTTACTGAAATTTGTATTCTACTGAACAAGCTGCAAACACAAATCAAGACACACAGATGCCAGTATTTCTGTAGTAACTACTTAAAGCACCTACATTTTTATTGTTGCCTCCAAATTTCAGGGTTTAAGTGATGGGACACCGCCATCTTCTGTACAACTTGTGCTACTGCAGCTGACCCCACAGTATTGTTGTTATTATTTGTAGATGAGGGCGAAATGAGTGACCACTAAACTTTTACGTTTAAATAATATTTCCATGGACATCAATTGCATTTCCACTCCATCCCATCGTATTTGTTTGACCATATTCACAAGTCAGTTATCTAAACCTTGGGCCTAGGGCCTTTTAAGACTCAACTTTTACATAGAATTTTTATATATATTATATATGAATGTCGTGTACAGTGACTTATTCTCCACACACAGTTGAATTTAGTAGTATGTCATGATGTATTAAAGGGGAATTCCGGGATTTGGGCTTTATGTTTATAAATGTCATGGGTGCAAGTGAAAATTGAACACTCCAAATTGATCTTGGGTGTGAGTGTGAGAGTGGAGGATAAAGTTGTAGAAGATGAGTGAGTTAGTGAATGAATTAAGTGTACTTGAAACTGTCACTGCAACATTCCCTGTTGTATCCACTAAAAGTGCTTATTTTAACCAATAAATGGCTAATGTTGTTTATATAAGAGCGCTGCTTGGAATTCACACAGCAAAAGGAGCTCTTCTGCTGTTATTAGGAGTTCCTGGCCTACGTTGTTCAGTTCTCAATTTTCTCACTGGCAAAATCAAGCACTTTCAACGGACATAACAGAGAATTTCACAGTTGACCCACAGGAATACATTGTTATGATATCTGCAGTGTTGAGGCTGCTGATCACACTGGACCTTACTATTCGCTTTCACACCCACAGTTATTAAGTTATATGTCTAAAAATCACACAATTCGTGCATTAGTGTTTCACAGCATCTCATCAAATATTTTGTATCTCAGTGATGTTTGATATCATAGCAGTCAGTTCTATTTCTTTTAGGAAATACTTCCAGAGTTTGTTAGTTTATGGATACAAGTGTTTATTTGATTTTCTTTCGAATTGTTTTTTCTTTTCTAGTGAGTTCGCTGGAGTTGAGTAAGCCGTCGGCGTCTGTAGAAAAGGAGGCAAGGAAAAGTCTCTCTCCTCCGACTCCAGTGCCACCTCAACCTTCAAAAGTCCACTTGCTGCCCTGTGCAGTCTCTCCAAAACCCTACGTTCCCCCTGCCACAGCCAAACATCCAGACCAAAAATCCCTTTCAGCTCCAACTACGGTTCCAGTTTCACTAAGAGCCCCCTCTTGCACAAGCCCAACATCTCTTCCCAAACCTGCCTCTTCCTTATCTCCTCCCTCTAAGACTCCCCAGCCCCCGAGTGCTGCCGTCACCCCTGCACCTTTTTCATCGAGAACAGCTCCAGAAAAGTCTGCTTCGAGAGCTGCAGGTCTCCCTGGACAGACCACACCCTCCCAGCGAGGCCTGCCTCCCCCCGCTTTGCCCCAGAACGAGCCTCCATGGATGGCACTGGCCAAGAAGAAGGCCAAAGCCTGGAGTGAGATGCCTCAGATCGTCCAGTGATGGGCCAGGTTTAAGTAAGGTTGTGCACTTTGGCCTAAGCTGGCCCATAAAGTGTGGTCTGGACGGACCAGAATGCATTTGCACACAGAGAGTTGTTTGTTATTTTCCTGGCTCCAGGCTTTAAATTGGTACATCCTCCCCAGACACAGCTAGAGACGGGCTCTGTTTAACCCCCTCCTCTACATCCTTATAAGTCATAGTCATTTTCTTAATGACAAAAGTAGGACCCCCAAAAGTTGCATTCAAGAGTTCATATTTTTTCAGCAGTCTTTGCATTTTATAAGGTGCCTGAATGAGAGGAAGGACATAAAGTGTCACAGCAGAAAATGT